>NW_016816270.1:156663-180771 GCF_001698545.2 Rhinopithecus bieti
GGGGGCATGGGGAAACTACTTAATTGGTGCAGGGTGTTCTTCTGGGGTAATGAGAAGTTTTGAAACTAGAAAGAAATGGTAACTGCACAAAACTGTGAATATACTGAAAGGCAGTAAATTTTTTTTTTTTTGAGACGGACTCTCGCTTTGTAGCCCAGGCTGGAGTGCAGTGGCGCGATCTCGGCTCACTGCAAGCTCTGCCTCCTGGGTTCATGCCATTCTCCTGCCTCAGCCTCCGAGTAGCTGGGACTACAGGCGCCCGCTACCACGCCCGGCTAATTTTTTGTATTTTTAGTAGAGATGGGGTTTCACCGTGTTAGCCAGGATGGTCTGGATCTCCTGACCTCGTGATCCGCCCTCCTCGGCCTTCCAAAGTTGCTGGGATTACAGGCATGAGCCACCGCGCCCGGCCAAAGGTAGTAAATTTTATACTTTAAAATGGTTAATTCTATGTTATATGACTTTGACTTCAATTTAAAAAAAATTTTTTTTTGAGATGGAGTCTCGCTCTGTCGACCAGGCTGGAAGTGAAAGGACTGTTCTAGATCGGGGGTTTTCAGCTGCTTACGTCTTGGGCCAGATACATTTATGCTGCAAGGGAACACCCTGTGTACTGTGAGAAGTTTAGCAGCATGCTTGGCCTCTACTCACTAGATGCCAGTAGCCACCCCCTTGGTTGTGATAATCAAAACTATCTCCAGACATTTCCAAATGTCCTCTAGGAGACAATGTCCACTCCCTGATTGAGAACCCCTGCTCCAGATTGAAAGAGACGAAAGACATATGACAACCAGAGGCAATGTGTGACCCTAGGTGAGCATCAGGAGAGGACAAAAAAGTGTAACAAAACAAAGCAAAGCAAGATAAATTCCAGAACTGAAGTGACTTTCTACATGTTCAACACTCCTACTCCCAGGACACTTGACCTCAATCCCGGTGAAAAAGTGTAATGAATAGCCCTTTAGGAAATCAACTTGACAAAAAGCCTTATATTCATGCCTTCTGACTCATTAATCTCACTTTTAGAAGCTTGAAATGAAATAAGCCAAAGTGTGGGAAGAGTGTTTTATCCACATATATTCACTGCCACATTATATGGGCAAAGAACAGAAGAAAACATAAAAACCGCAAATTAGGCTGTGGTTGGGCAGTCTACGCCATATTCATATGATGGGATATCAGACAGCCATAAAAATGCTGTTTACAAGAGGCTGATGTAGACAAATCGCTTGAGCCTGGGAGGTCAAGGCTGCAGTGAGCCGTGATTGTGCCACTGCACTCCAGCCTGGGTGACAAAGTGAGACCCAGTCTCCAAGAAAAAAAAAAAAAAAGAAAGAAATTGCTGTTTTGGAAGTTTCTGGTGACCTGAGACGACACATCAGGAAGCTGGGAGGAGGAGGCAGCAACATGCACAATTATGCATTAACCATGCATTGCAGCTCTATGAAAATAAGGGTGGAAAAACTAAAAGGAGGCTCACCAAATTAAAGTGGTGTGTCTTTGATTAGTGAGATCAAGCACTAATTATTATTTTCTTCTAACTTTTATGGATTGTAATATTTTCAAATATTATATATAGTGTTTCTATTCTGAAAAAGTATTTTCTTCCTTTCTTTTTTTTTTTTTGAGACAGAGTCTGGCTCTGTTGCCCGGGCTGGAGTGCAGTGGCCGGATCTCAGCTCACTGCAAGCTCTGCCTCCCGGGTTTTACGCCATTCTCCTGCCTCAGCCTCCCGAGTGGCTGGGACTACAGGCGCCCGCCACCTCGCCCGGCTAGTTTTTTGTATTTTTTAGTAGAGACGGGGTTTCACCGTGTTAGCCAGGATGGTCTCGATCTCCTGACCTCGTGATCCACCTGTCTCGGCCTCCCAAAGTGCTGGGATTACAGGCTTGAGCCACCACGCCCGGCCTGAAAAAGTATTTTCATTGTTTTTTAGTAGGCATATTTTTATCTATAAGAAATCAGAGGATACAAAATAAGTTTTAGAATCTAATACTAAATAACAAAATCTTTATATTCAAGATGCTGCAGGAAGAATGCTTTCTTTTCCCTTCATATATTATTTGCTAGTACCTTAAAAAACCATTCTATGTAGGGTGTCAAATCATCAAATGTATAAAAACAATCCAATATTTAGGATCCGTGAAACTAAAATTCTCCATTCCCAAAGACGGCCTGTAATGATCACTACTTGAGTCAAAACATAAACTTAGAAACATTATAATTAAAATTATGAAACATAAAGATCACATGAGTAAAGAAATATTGCCGGGCGTGGTGGCTCACGCCTGTAATCCCAGAACTTTGGGAGGCTGAGGCGGGCGGATTATGAGGTCAGGAGATAGAGACCATCCTGGCTAACACAGTGAAACCCCATCTCTACTAAATAATACAAAAAATTAGCTGGGTATACTGGCGAGTGCCTACAGTCCCAGCTACTCGGGAGGCTGAGGCAGGAGGACGGCGTGAACCCAGGAGGCGAGCTTGCAGTGAGCCCAGATTGCGCCACTGCACTCCACCCTGGGCGACAGAGCGGGACTTCCGTCTCAAAAAAAAAAAAAAAAAAAAAAAGAAGTATTAGAAAGAACGTAGAGATCATCCAGTCCCATGACCTCATTTCCAGATGGGAAACCTCTAGTTCAGTGTCTGCAGTCCAGAGTCGACTCCCTAAGGCCACACCAAAAGCTAACACCCAGCAAGTTCCAAAGAAGCAGCATTCATCTAAAGACTGCCAATGCATTCCTCATCACAGCCCACACGCTTGCAGGACTGAAAAGGAACATATATTCATCCATGCCTCCTGGGCATGGCTCATCTCACCAATGGTCCCAGCCAGCCCTCGCAGGGTTCTGCTGAAGTTCCTAGATACAAGCCCCTCTGAGGCCAGACAAGAATTCTGAAAGGGAGCGGCAGCCCCAGGCCTAATCCCCAGCACCAACAGCCTGGGCACATGAGGCTGTGAGAAATGCACACACAAGCAAAAGGCTTTGAGGCCCTGAGCCAAACACTTTATTAACACCTTCCCAGCCCCAAATCCTGAACCTTGGCTCTATCTCCTGCCTTTCTCCTCCTTAAATCCCCATCACTAAGTCCAAGAGACCCATGAGCACAGTAGCAAAAGCACAGGTTTTAGTCAGACAAGTCCAGCTTGTCACTATGTGACTGCAGGGAAGTTGCTTGCTCTTTCTGACCCTGTTTATCTATAAAATAGAAAATCATCACTCAATTAAAAGGGCTGTACTGGAGACTAAAACATTAAAAATGTTCATTCCCTCCTGCCGTCTTTTTTAGAGACAGGGTTTCACTCTGTCACCCAGGCTGGAGTGCAGTGGCACCATCATGGCTCACTGCAGCCTTGACTTCCTGGGTTCAAGTGATCCTTTCACCTCAGACTCTCAAGTAGCTGGGATTACAGGCACACCACCACACCTGGCTTATTTTATTTATTTATTTATTTATTTTTGAGAGGTAGTCTCACTCTATTGCCCAGGCTGGAGTGCAGTGGCACAATCTCAGCTCTCTGCAACCTCCGCCTCCTGGGTTCAAGTGATTCTCCTGACTCATCCTCCTGAGTGGCTGGGATTACAGGCACGCGCCACCAAACCCAGCTAATTTTTATATTTTTAGTAGAGACAGGGTTTCACCATGTTGGTCAGGTTGGTCTCGAACTCCTGACCTCATGATCCACCCGCCTCGGCCTCCCAAAGTGCTGGGATTACAGGTGTGAGCCACTGTGCCCAGACACCTGGCTAATTTTTAAACTTTTTTTTGAAATGGGGTTGTGCTATGTTGCCCAGGTTGGTCTCAAACTCCTGGGCTCAAGCAAATCTTCCACCTCAGCCTTCCAAAGTGCTGGGATTAAAGGAGTGCACCAACGTACCTGGTCTCCCTCCCATTGTCTTTTTAACATTTCTCAAAGTGCTCTGTCCCTTTCATTCCCATTGCTACCACCCCCTAGAGCAACAACGCATAACACAAATACACAGTGACAAATGTAAGCCATATAAGCAATTTTAGATTTTCTAGTAGCCACATTACAGAAGCACAAAAAAAGGTAAAATTAATTTTAATAACGTTTGATTTGATTCAATATATCAAAATATTACCATTTTAACATAGAATCAATAAAACTTCACTAATGAGATATTTACATTAAGGTTTTCAGATTAGGGGTGTGTGTCCTTCACACTCCCACTCCTCCCCACCCCATTCCCAGTGTGCAGGAGCCACACATAGCCGGTGGCCACCCGGCTGGACAGCACAGCCCAAGAGATCAAGCTCCCCTCCCATGTGCCTGCTCAACTTCATCAGCCTCCCGGATCTGGCCTCTGCACTTCCAGCTTCTCTTCTGTGCAACCTATCCCAAACACAGATGCAAGCCTGGCCTGCTGAACACTAAATAGCCTAGATCGAGAGCCTTTGCTGGCCACCTTCTAGGACGCGAGTGTATTTACTGGTATTCAAAGTCCTCCTCGGTCGGCTCCCCACAGATACTGCTATCTTAGTCCATCTCCTCCCTTCTGGGGCCTCCTGGTAGTCAGGTTAGTGTCTTCCTGGCCACACCATAGTCCATCACCGAACATCTCATCACTGCAGTCCTGTCTCATTCACATAAGGCAGGCAGCGCTGGGTCCTGAGGGAACATCGTGGGCTCTCCACCGTCTTGGCCTATCATATGGGTCAACTCTGAGGATGGCCTCTTGTTGTCGCTCTTTTTTAGGAAAGCAACAGGCCCAAGGACATACAGCCGATAAGTGATGGAGCCAGACGCAAACTCAAGCTCAGTCCCCCACCCCTCAGGAGATTTAACCCCTGCCCAGATGGCCTTCCATTTCTACCTCAGCTGCCATCTACAAAGTACAGCTGGAATTCCAGCTTCTTCATGGCTATCCCAGCCACACTAGTTCCTTCTGTTTTTTTTCTCTATAAATGAGCAAACTCATGAGCAAGGCAAAAATCTAACAGTCCAGAATATACCTCTGTGACCTAAAAATTATTTTGAGCCGAAAGCATTTGAGTTCCTGAAGTCCCTTATATGCTGAAAAACAGAGCCTCACAAAATAACTCAAAATAACTCAACTGTGATAAATCCCCTCCATGGGAACACCAGGGAAGACTGACTCTTACCGCTTAAGACTAGAAGAAGTCCAGACCACACCTAAACAGATGCTGTCAAAAACTAGCCTCTCTCCCATCTATTCTCCTCAGCACCCACTTCCCATCAGTCCCCTCCCTCCTCCTCTTCCCCTATTAAGAAGTCATCTGGGCCGGGCACCTGTAATCCCAGCACTTTGGGAGGCTGGGGCAGGCAAATCACTTGAGGTCAGGAGTTTGAGACCAGCCTGGCTAAGATGGCGAAACCCCGTCTCTACAAACAAAACAAAAACAAAAACAAAATACAAAAATTACCTGGGCATGGTGGACATACCGGTAGTCCCAACTACCCGGGAGGCTGAGGCAGGAGAATCGCCTGAACCTGGGAGGCAGGGGTTGCAGTGAGCCATAATTGCGCCACTGCACTCCAGGCTGGGCAAAAGAGCGTTTCAAAAAAAAAAAAGAAGTCATCTGTTTTCCCACATGGGCCTTTTCTGCCTCTCCTGTTCCCCTATTAAGATACTATATAAGCCCCACATTCTAACCACTTCTTTGAGTCACATTTTTGTGACTCACACAAAAGAGATGCATCATACACATCTGTATGTATGTGGTTAAACCGTCTTTCCTCTTCCTCATCTGTCTTTTGCCAGTTTAGTCCATATGCCACCAAACACTGAATCTATGAGGGCAGGGGGTTAGGGTTCCTCCCCAACAACTCGAAGGCGGCATTTTTTTTTTTTTTTTTTTTTTTTTGAGAAGATGTTATTAAGGCATGGGGAAGTTTCTTAAACACAAAAACAAATTCATACATAACTCTATCACCCCAACCCAACTACATTCATTCTTCATATTCCCTCCTGGTCCTTGCATAGACAAAGAGAGTGCTGTGGTCTAAAGATGGTGTCCTCTCAAAACGCTATGTTGGAACCTAATACCCAATTTGACAGTATTAACAGCTGGGGCCTTTGGGAAATGATTAAATCTCAAGGCCTCCGCCTTCATGAACAGGATTAGTGTCCTTACAGAGAGCTGCCTTGCTCCTTCCACCATGTGAGGACACAGCAACAAGGTGCCACCTCAGGAGCGGAGTGAGCCCTCCCCTGACACCAATCTGTTAGTGCCTTGATCCAGGACTTCCCAGCCTCCAGAACTGTGAGCAATGAATTTCTGTTGTTTATAAATTACCTAGTCTGGCCGGGTGCGGTGGCTCATGCCTGTAATCCCAGAACTTTGGGAGGCTGAGGTGGGCAGATCACGTGAAGTCGGGGGTTCGTAACCAGCCTGACCATCATGGAGAAACTCTGTCTCTACTAAAAATACAAAAATTAGCCAGGCGTGGTGGTGCACGCCTGTAATCCCAGCTCCTTGGGAGGCTGAGGCAGGAGAATCACTTGAACTTGGGAGGTGGAGGTTGTGGTGAGCCAAGATCGCATCATTGCACTCCAGCCTGGGCAACAAGAGCGAAACTCCATCTCAAAAAAAAAAAAAAAAAAAAAAAAAATTACCAAGTCTAAGGTATTTTGTTATAACAGCCTTAACAAACTAAGACAGAAATTGCTACTGAGAAGTGAGTTGCTACTGTATCAAATACCTACCAATGAAGGAGTGGCTTTGGAACTGGGTAATGGGCAGAGGCTAGAAGAGGAAAAGGCTAGAAAAAGACTGTATTGCTACGTACAGACTGTAAAGGGGAGCTCTGGTGAGGGCTCTGCTATGGTTTGGATGTACTTTGTCTCCACCAAAACTTATGTCAAAAATTTGGGCCAGGCGCGGTGGCTCACGCCTGTAATCCCAGCCCTTTGGGAGGCCGAGGTGGGTGGACTGCCTGAGCTCAGTTCACAACCAGCTTGGGCAACAAGGTGAAACCACATCTCTACTAAAATACAAAAAATTAGCCGGGTGTGGCGGCGGGCATCTGTAGTCTCAGCTACTCGGGAGGCTGAGGCAGGAGATTTCTTGAACCCGAGAGGCGGAGGTTGCAGTGAGCCAAAATCACACCACTGCACTCCAGCCTGGGTGATGGAGCAAGACTCCGTCTCAAAAAAAAAAAAAAAGAAAAAATTTAATCCCCACTGTGCACTATTGAGAAGTGGGGCCTAGTGGGAGATGTTTGGGTCACAGAGGCAGATCTTTCATGAATGGATTAATGCCTTCCTATTGGGGTGAGTTCTTGCTCTCAGGGCACTTAGTTCCCATGAGAGCAGGTTATTATAAAAATGAGTTTGGCTTCCCAGACTCTCCCATTTCCTCGCTTGCCATGTGATCTCTCTGCACCCGCCTGCTCACTTTTCTTCTCCACCATGTTTCAACCTAGTGTGTGGCCCTCACCAGAAACTGCCAGATGTGATGCTCTGCTCTTTAACTTCCCAGCATGACAAACTATGAGCTAAATAAATGTGTCTTCTTTATAGAATACCCAGTCTTAGGTAGTCTGTTATAGCAACACAGAACAGACTAAGACAGGCTCAGAAGAAGAGAACAGTTGTAAAGAAAGCCTCAATCTTCTTCGAAATGATCTAAGTGGTCATGATCATAATGCTAGTAGAAAAACAGACAGTAGGCTGGTCATGGTGGCTCACATCTGTAATTTCAGCACTTTGAGAGACTGAGGTGGAAGGATCCCTTGAGCCCAAGAGTTCAAAGCTGACCTGGGCAACACGGCAAAACCCCATCTCTACATAAAACACAAAAATTAGCCAGACATGGTGGCACACGCCTGCAGTCCCAGCTACTTGGGAGGCTGAGGTGGGAAGATCGATTGAGGCCAGGAGGTCAAGGCTGTTGCTGTGAGCCATGATTACACCACTGCACTCCAGCCTGGGCAAGAAAGTAAAACACTGTCTCAAAAAAAAAAAAAAAAAAAAAAAAAAGGTCGGGTGTGGTGCCTCATGTCTGTAATCCCAGCACTTTGGGAAGCCGAGGCAGGCAGACCACTTGAGATCAGGAGTTTTGAGACCAACCTGGCCAACATGGTGAAATGTCATCTCTATTAAAAATACAAAAATGAGCCAGGCATGGTGGTGGGTGCCTGTAGTCCCACCTACTTGGGAGGCCGAGGCACAAGAATTGTTTGAACCAAGGAGCTGGAGGTTGCAGTGAGCCAAGATTGCACCACTGCACTCCAGCCTGGGTGACAGAGTGAGACTCCATCTCAAAAAAAAAAAAGGGCAGTGAAATAGAATCTTTGACAAAAAAGGGTGCATGGCTGCTTTTGATTGCTTATACTAAAATCCAAGAAGATGAATTAAAGATGAGATTTATCATCAAAGGGGAAGTAGAACTTAAATATTTGGAAAATATATTTCCAAATATTCCAGCCTGGCCATCTTGTAAAGAATGTAAAAGAGGCCGGGTGCAGTGGCTCACGCCTGTAATCCCAACACTTTGGGAGGCCGAGACGGGTGGATCACGAGGTCAGGAGATCGAGACCAACCTGGCTAACACGGTGAAACTCTGTTTCTACTAAAAATACAAAAAATTAGCCGGGCATGGTGGCGGGTGCCTGTAGTCCCAGCTACTCGGGAGGGTGAGGCAGGAGAATGACGTGAATCCGGGAGGCAGAGCTGAGATCGTGCTACTCCACTCCAGCCTGGGTGAAAGAGCGAGACACCATCTCAAAAAGAAAAAAAAAGAAAAAAAAAAAAAAAGAAAAAAATGGTAAAAACAAGCCTGGATGCAATGGCTCAGGCCTATAATTCCAATAGTTTGGGAGGCCAAGGAGGGAGGATTGCTTGAGCTCAAGAGTTTGTGACCAGTCTAGGCAACAAAGCAAGACTCCATCTCTACAAGAAAAATAAAAATAAAATAAAAAAAAATTAGCCAGGCCTGGTGGCACACACCTATAGTCCCAGCTACTTGGGAGGCTGAGGTAGCAGAATGGCTTGGGCCCTGGAAGTCGAGGCTGCAGTGAGCTCTGATCGCACCACTGCACTCCAGCTTGGAAGACAGATCAAGATCTGTCTTTGAGACGTTGTCTCACTCTGTCGCCAGGCTGGAGTACGGTGGCACAATCTTGGATCTCGGCTCACTGCAACCTCCGACTCCCTGGTTCAAGCGATTCTCCTGCCTCAGCCTCCCAAATAGTTGGGATTTATGGCATGCACCACCATGCCCAGATAATTTTTATATTTTTAGTAAAGATGGGGTTTCACCATGTTGGCCAGGCTGGTCTTAATCTCCTGACCTCGTGATCCACCTGCCTTGGCTTCCCAATGTGCTGGGATTACAGGTGTGAGCCACTGCGCCCAGCCACCAAGCAAA
Organism: Rhinopithecus bieti; assembly: GCF_001698545.2. Taxonomy (NCBI): domain Eukaryota; kingdom Metazoa; phylum Chordata; class Mammalia; order Primates; family Cercopithecidae; genus Rhinopithecus; species Rhinopithecus bieti. The sequence continues at coordinate 166,021 of NW_016816270.1, forward strand.
CATTTGATAAGGAGATTAGTATGGATAGAAAGAAGCCAGATGGCCAGGAGTAGTGGCTCACAACTTAAGTACTTTGGGAAGCTGAGGCGGGTGGATCACTTGAGCTCAAGAGTTCAAGACCAGCCTGGGCTACATGGTAAAACTTTGCCTCTACAAAAAACACAAAAATTAGCCAGGTGTGGTGGCAAGTGCCTGTAGTTCCAGCTACTCATGAGGCTGAAGTGGGAGGACTGCTTGAGCCCAGGAGGTGAGGCTGCAATGAACCATGATCACACCACTGCACTCCAGGCTGGGTGACGGGGTGAGAACTTGTCTCAAAAAAATAAAAAATAAATAAATAAATAAAAGAACTCGATGCTATTCATCAAGACAGTAAAGCAATGACCCCAAAGGCATTTCTGAGATCTCTGTGGTTGCCCATCTCATCATAAACCCAGAATGCCAGGGTCTTGGGGGCAGAATGATTTCAAGGTTCCACTTCCCACATTCCAGAGTGCTCCTTACCCACTCCAGCTATAGCTCAAGCAGGCCCAACTATGGCTCGGGCCACTCCTCTGGAAGGCACAGGCAACAAACCACAGTGGTGTCTGGGCAGTGCCATCTCCACAGTGCACAGAGTGAATGAGCTGTGGGGGCACACCTATCTCTACCCAGACTTCAAAGGATGCCCCAAAGAATGCCAGGGCCCAAGCAGAGAACTGTCACGGGCAGGGCCACCAGAGAGCCCTCACTAGGGCAAAGCCCAGTGGAGTCATGGGGGCAGAGCCACCCTAAGACCCAAGACTGGTAGAACCACTAGCATGCAACTCCAGCCTGAGAGATGCAGGCTTGAGACTCCAATGACTGAGAGCTGCTGCAGCTGTGGGAGTGGGGCCATCCAGAGCTTTGCAGGACTAACCCCTGCCCCAGTTTTTACGGAAGGCAAGGCTTTGAGTCAAAAATTATTTTTAAGCCTTAAGATCTAATGTTGTTTGTCTGGTTGGGTTTTAGACTTGGTCAGGACCTGTCCCTCCTTTCTTCCTACTTCTCCCTTTTGGTCTTGAACTCCTGGCCTCAAGCAACCCACCCAACTTGGCCCCCCAAAATGCTGGGACTATAAGTGTGAACCACCACACTGGGCCTCACTTCTCCTTTTTGGAATGGGAATGTCTATCCAATGTCTGTCCCACCATTGCACTTTGGAAGCATACAACCTGTTTGATTTCACAGGCTCACAGCCCGAGAGAAATGTGCCTCAGAGTGAATCCCAGAGCCGAAGTCTTACCCATATTTGATTTAGATGATATTTAGATGGGACTTTGGACTTCAGACTTTTGAGGTGATGCTGAAACTAAGTTAAGACTTACCTGGAGTTAACATTTTGGGGGCTATTAGGATAGAATGAATGTATTTTGCATGTAAGGTGAACATGAATTTTGAGGGGTGGGAGCAAAATGCTATGGTCGGAATTTTTGTGTCCCTCCAAATTCATGTTGGAATCCACTGTGGTGGATTAAGAGGTAGGGCTTTTAGGAGGTGACTAGCTTGTTAGGACTCTGCTCTACGAAGGGTGTCAGTGCCCTTGTTGGAGACAAGGGCTTGAGGGAGTCTTCCACCTTTCTCCACCATGTGAGGATGCAGCAAGAAGGCACCATCTATGAGGAACAGGCCTTCAACGGACACCAAATCTGCTGGCACCTTTATCTTTTTTTTTTTTGAGACGGAGTTTCGCTCTTGTTGCCCAGGCCGGAGTGCAATGGTGTGATCTCGGCTCACCGCAACCTCCGTCTCCTGGGTTCAAGCGATTCTCTTGCCTCAGCCTCCCGAGTGCCTGGGATTACAGGCATGCACCACCACGCTCAGCTAATTTTGTATTTTTAGTAGAGATGGGGTTTCTCCATGTTGATCAGGCTGGCCTCGAACTCCTGACCTCAGGTGATCCACCTGCCTCGGCCTCCCAAAGTGCTGGAATTACAGGCGTGAGCCGCCGTGCCCAGCCCATCACAAGGTCAGTGCTGGCGCCTTTGTCTTGACCTTCACAGCCTCTAGAACTGTGAGCAATACATTTCTGTTGTTTATATTACCCCGTCTAAGGTATTTAGTCATAGCAGCCTGAACTAAGGCAAATAGGTATACAATCTTGCATTCTGCCTTGTTCATATATATTCCATAGATTTTTCTCGTTTCCAGATAGTCTTGATTATTTCAAAGGGCTGCATAATTAGCTGTACTGACACAATAGAATTTACCAAGCCCTACCCTCTGGTAAACCATTTAAACCTTTCTGATATTTTGCATTTAAAAACAACATCACAGTCAATAACTTTGTACATAAAAAAGCTTCTTGCTTATGTTCAACTACACTCTAGGGTATACCGCTGAATGAATGAATGGACTTCCCTGAAGCATCGTAACTGTCTCGATAGTCCAAACATTTTCACAGGTCTTGCAAAGAAGGACAGACTGCTTCTAAAGGGCCCTGCGATTTACAAGGTAATCAGAAGTGCAGTCGCTACTATCTGGCCAAGAAAGGTGTTAATCAGTCTTTGACAACTTAAAAAAAAAATGAAGAATGAGGGAAAAAACCACACACACAACAGTTTAGTCAGCCTTAAAATCAGAGGTAAGTGGGAAAGAGGCAGCAGCACACTTACTGGGGATCTCCAGGCTGGGGTGGATGGCAGCCACACTTCTGACCATGGGTGGGGAATGCCGTCCATCCACCAAGTCCGACTCGGCATCCTGCGCCTCTCCATGAATCACTGCAATTCCCAGGCGCAGGCGCTCAGCAAAAGACTGTGCCCTGAGGGAAAACACCAGACACAAACTCAAAACTCATGCAGCCCTGGGTTCTGCTAATGCTTAGGGGACAAAACATTAAGAGAACATAAGTAGAATGTTGTCTCCCAAAGGAATAAAGAGAGAATAAAACAGTCTCACACTCTTAGAACCCAGGACTAACTGTAGAGACCCCACATGCCAAACACTTCCCTTGGCGGCAGCACCAAAGAAGGGCAGCGGCCTGGTCTGGTCTAACAGACCAGGCTTAACAAGCCACCGGCCGGGAGAGCCTGACTGAGTGAAGGAACCTACGCTCAACTCTGTCTCACCCGAAGCTGCTAATTCTACCTGCCTCTGCCTGCCTACCAGTGAGAACCAACTACATGGGGCAAAGGGCATAAAATGCTCACCAAAGTATTAAGCACAAATTTCTTAATAGTTTTACAGGGGTAAAAATTGAGATAGAAGAAACTGTGCGTATCTGAAGTATATAATTTCATGGGCTCTGAAGGCTGTATGTGCCCATACAAGCACCAGCACAATCAAGACAAGGAGCGTTATCACCACAAGCATCTGCTTATGCTCCTTAGTGATTTTTCCTTCCGGCCCCAGGCAACGGCTGATCTGCCTTCTGTCACCAGTTTCACCTATCTAGAATTTCATGTAAGTGAAATCAAAGTTGCTTTTGTCTTTTTTTTAAGATGGAGTATTGCTCTGTTGCCCAGACTGGAGTGCGGTGGCGGGATTTCTCAGCTCACTGCAACCTCTGCCTCCCGGGTTCAAGTGATTCTCTGGCCTCAGCCTCTCAAATAGCTGGAACTACAGTCATGCACCACCACATCTGGCTAATTTTTGTATTTTTAGTAGAGATGGGGTTTTACCATGTTGGCCAGACTGGTCTCAAACTCCTGACCTCAAGTGATCCGCCCACCTCGACCTCCCTAAGTGCTGGGATTACAGTGTGAGCTACCTGGCCATTTTGTCTTATTTTATGCAGCATGTTTTGGAGATTCATCCATGGAATAACATCAATAGTTCATTCCCTTTCATTGCTGAGTAATATTCTGCTGTGTGAATAGATCACAGTGTATCCATTTATGTATTGCTGAGTTTTCTGGTTGTTTCTAGTTTTTGGTTGTCACAAAGCTGCTGTGAACATTCATACACAGATCTCTGTATGGGCACGTTTGCTTGCTTTCTTTTTTTTTTTTTTTGAGACAGAGTCTAACTCTGTTGCCCAGGCTGGAGTGCAGTGGCGTGAACCTCCACCTCCCAGGTTTAAGCGATTCTCCTGCCTCAGCCTCCCAAGTAGCTGGGATTACAGGCACGTGCCACCACGCCTGGCTAATTTTCATATTTTTTGTAGAGACGGGGTTTTGTCATGTTGGCCAGGCTGGTCTTCAACTCCTGACCTCAGGTGATCTGCCCACCTCGGCCTCCCAAAGTGTTGGAATTACACGCCCAGCCACATGCTTTCTTATCTCCTGATAAATTCCTAAGAGTGGAATGGCTGGATCATATAGTAGGTGTATATTTAATTCTTTATAAAAAGGCCACACAGGCTGGGCGTGGTGGCTCATGCCTGTAATCCCAGCACTTTGGGAGGCCGAGGCAGGTGGAACACGAGGTCAGGAGATTGAGACCATCCTGGCTAACACAGTGAAACCCCGTCTCTACTAAAAAAATACAAAAAAAATTGGCCAGGTGTGGTGGTGGGCACCTGCAATTCCAGCTACTCAGGAGGCTGAGGCAGGAGAATGGCGTGAACTCAGGAGGCAGAGCTTGCAGTGAGTGGAGATAGTGACACTGCACTCCAGCCTGGGTGACAGAGCAAGACTCCATCTCAAAAAAAAAAAAAGGCCACACTGTTTCTAAAGTGGTTATACCATATTACAGGCCCATGAGCAGAGCATCAGAGATCCAGTTCCTCCACATCTTCACCAACACTTGGTACAGTAGTATGGTAATTTGTGTCTTGTTTTCTCCTAACCAGTCTGGATAAAGGTTTATCAATTTTATTGATTGTCTCAAAGAGTCAGTTTTTTAGCTTTTTTCTGGTTTTTGTTTTCTATTTCATTGATTCATGCTTTAATCTTTTCTTTTTTGACTGTTGAATTCAATTCTTTATATAACATCCCTTGTAAAATGAAACAGAATAAAACAAACCGAAAGGAGGGGCAGGGTAAAATTTGAAAAGGAAAGGAAAGGGAGGAAAAGGAAATAAAATAAGATGATTTATTGCTTCTCCCTCAGTATCCTCCTTGGTCTCCTCCTCCATTGAAAGAGCTTTTAGCTCTTCTGCCACTTTTTCGGCATGATCATTTTTACCTGATCCTTTCTTTTCTCTCTGATCTTTTCCCTGCATTCTTCAAACTTTGAATTTCTGTGCATTCTCAACATTCAGGAAGCAGATGGCCAGCAGCTCTGGCTTGGGGCACTTGTTGGCGAAGCTGGCGTGGGTGTCCCAGACCCAGGCATGGTCACTACCCACGTTGGGCTTCAGCTCCATCATCAGCGTGAAGTAGTGGTTAGCACAGATCTTCAGGGTCTTGTCCCTCTGCATAAGGCGGATGGTCCCTTTCTCCTTGTGCTTCAGGAGCTTGATGTCGCTGATGCCTCACTCCTTCCATTCTGGGAGATCCTTCTCTGAGGCAAATCAGAACAGTTTTGTTCACATTTTTAAAAGTTCTTCATCTTCCCCCAGCACTTTTTTTTTTGTTTGTTTGTTTTTGAGATGGAGTCTTGCTCTGTCGCCCAGGCTGGAGTGCAGTGGCCGGATCTCAGCTCACTGCAAGCTTCACCTCCTGGGTTTATGCCATTCTCCTGCCTCAGCCTCCCGAGTAGCTGGGACTACAGGCGCCCGCCACCTCGCCCGGCTAGTTTTTGGATTTTTTTTTAGCAGGGACGGGGTTTCACCATGTTAGCCAGGATGGTCTCAATCTCCTGACCTCATGATCCGCCCGTCTCGGCCTCCCAAAGTGCTGGATTACAGGCTTGAGCCACCGCGCCTGGCCCCCCCAGCATTTTAATTTCTTGCTCAGGAAGAGAAACTGTTGGCTCAAACTGAGGCCATGGTTGGACTCATCCGCATTCTCAGTGGAAGTATCATGGTCCTCATGAGTGTCCTTGGCGCGATGCAAAAGCAGCAACTCGGCTGAGTGGGTTGTCGCTGACTTCAAGGCCTCCCATCTGCTGGCTCTGTGGCCTCTTGCAGGAGCTTCTTCCCTCTGTAGCTGGCTTTTTTTGTTGTTTTGTTTTTGAGATGGAGTCTTGCTCTGTCGCCCAGGCTGGAGAGCAGTGGTATGATCTTCACTAGTGTGGTGGTGTGATCTCGGCTCCCTGCAGCCTCCGCCTCCGGATCAAGTGATTTCTCCTGTCTCAGCCTCCCGTGTGTGCCACCATGCCCAGCTAATTTTGTATTTTTAGTAGAGACAGGGTTTCATCATGTTGGCCAGGCTGGTCTCGAACTCCTGACCTCAGGTAATCTGCCGGCCTTGGTCTCCCAAAGTGCTGGGATAACAGGCGTGAGCCACTGTGCTGTGTTCTTCATTTTCATTTGGTTCTAAATACTTTGTAATTTCACTTTTGACTTCTTCTTTGACCTATGGGTTATCTAAAAGTATGTTATTTAGTTACTAAATATTCAGGACATTTCCAAAGATATTTCTGTTATCAGAATTATTCTTAATTCCAGTGTGGTCAGAGAATATATTTTGTATGGCTTGCATAATTTTAAATTTGGGCCTTATTTTATGGCTCACAAGAATATGATCTTTGTAAGTGTTTATACTAAAAAAGAACATACGTTCTGCTCTCCCTGGATGGTGTGCTATGACTGTCAGTCAGATCCAGCAGGCTGATAGGGTTGTTCAAGTCTCCCGCATCCTTAATGATTTTCAGTCTCCTTATTCTATCAATTACTAAGAGAAGAATAATGGAACCACTGACTATCATTATGGATATATGCAGTTCTCAGTGTTTGCTTCATATGCTTTGAAATGCTGTCATTTAGTTTATAAATGTTTAGAACTGTTTTGTCCTCTTGAAGAACTGACCCCTTTATCATAAGGAAAAGACCTTCTTCAACCGTGGCAAAATTATTTGCTCTGATTTGTCTGATATTAATACAGCCACTCCAGCTTTTTTTTTTTTTTAAAGAACTAATATTATCAGAGTATATTATTTTCCATATTTTACTTTTAACCTATTCCCTCCTCCTTACCACCTTATACTTTATCTCATTAGGTCCCTGGCCACAGAGCATCCCTCACTGGACCTGATTCCTGGGGGCCATGCTGAGTCTTACTCTTTCTTCCATCCTCAACACCTAATGCATGGTAAATGTTCAAGTGTTTAAGAATTCAACAAGTTCTTGCAGTCTTGGCTTACCAGCACCAAAAATTCAAAACAAGTTCTTATCTAACTGCTCATAAGAATTACTAAAAACAAACAAAAAATCAGGGGTTATACTGAATCCCACTAGTACTATCTATACTAGATACAGCCAAGGCATTTACATGACATGTGAAGAGCAGGGCACTAGAAAATACTAAATACTATTAGTATGTAGACTCTTATGAGCTGTTAGAAATATCACATCAACCAGGTTTCCTGTATGCACTACACAACTAAGGAAAGCTTTGCTACAGTGTTAGCAATTATTTCAAAAAATTTAAATTTGGCTGGGCACGGCAGCTCATGCCTATAATCCCAGAACTTTGGGAGGCTGAGGCGGGCAGATCACTTGGAACAAAGAGTTCAAGACCAGCCTGGCCAACATGGTGAAACCCCATCTCTACTGAAAAACAAATGAACAAACAAAAATTTCATGCTTAAATCATTCTATTTTCAAGATACTTTTTGAAGCTGGGTGATGGCTCACACCTGTAATCCCAGCACTTTGAGATGAAGGCAGGAAAATGGCTTGAGCCCAGGGGTTTGAGACCAGCCTGGGCAACATAGGGAGACCTTGACTCTATAAAAATAAAAAAATTAGCTGGCCTGGGCACAGTGACTCACATCTGTAATCCCAGCACTTTGGGAGGCCGAGGTGGGCGGATCGCAAGGTCAAGAGATTGAGACCATCCTGGCCAACATGGTGAAACTCCATCTCTTACTAAAAATACAAAAATTAGCTGGGTGTGGTGACACGCACCTATAGTCCCAGCTACTCGGGAGGCTGAGGCAGAAGAATCGCTTGAACCCGGGAGGCAGAGGTTGCAGTAGGCAGATACTGGATTGCACCACCACACTCCAGCCTGGGGGACAGAGCAAGACTCCGTCTCAAAAAAAAAAAAAAAAAAAAAAAAAAAATCAGCTGGGTATGGTAGTGCATGCCTGTGGTCCCACCTACTTGGGCGCTGAGTTGGGAGAATTGCTTGGGCCCAGAAGGTCAAGGCTGCAGTGAGCTATAATTGCACAACTGCACTCCTGCCTGGGCAACAGAGAAAGACCCTGTCTCAAATAAACAAACAATCTCAGACACACATAAGTAAACATTTATTGGTCTGGTCCTATCTATAAGGAATTTAATTTATATTTCCAAGGAAAAGATGAAAAACCTTCATGGGAGCAGGACTGTTCAGGTCAAAAACAGCAAAGTCAGTAAAATATATTTATCTATGTGTGTGTGTGTAAGACAGAATGTCCTTAGGGAAAAGAGGGAGCATCATAAATAGGGAATATTTTAATAACATCTGATAAATGTCCCAAGATTTAAGATTTAGTATTCACATAACTTTGAATTCGTCCTTACAAAAAAAATCAAAATCGTTTTAAAAAAATTATCAAGAGAGTGGCCAGGAGCAGTGGCTCACGCCTGTAATCCCAGCACTTTGGGAGGCCGAGGCCTGACCTCACCTGAGGTCGGGAGTTCGGGGCCAGCCTGACCAACATGGAGAAATCCCGTCTCTACTAAAAACACAAAAAAATTAGCCGGATGTGGTGGCACATGCCTGTAATCCCAGCTACTCGGGAGGCTGAGGAGGGAGAATTGCTTGAACCCAAGAGGCGGAGGTTGCGGTGAGCTGAGATTGTGCCATCGCACTCCAGCCTGGGCAACAAGAGCGAAACTCCGTCTCCAAAAAAAAAAAAAAAAAAATTCTCAAGAGAAAAAAAATTTCAGACAGAACAATGGGGCAGAGTCTTCAAAACAGCTGGCATCACGTAGATTATTAGTTCTTCCTTGAAATTCAAGATTAGCTTTGCAGACAAAATTGGTGCCAAATAACTGACCTGTTAGTTATCCTCTAAGGAAGTCTTTTACATCTGGGATCTGTGGAGGTTTGCCAATTCCTAGAATAATATTTCAATTCTACTAACCTCTAAAAACCCAATGCCCTTAAGATAAAATCATGGCCACGTATGGTGGCTCACACTTGTAATCCCAGCACTCTGGGAGGCCAAGGCAGGTGAATCACCTGAGGTCAGGAGTTCGAGATCAGCCTGGCCAACGTGGTGAAACCCTGTCTCTACTAAAAATACAAAAAAATTAGCCAGGCATGGTGGCAGGTGCCACCATGAGGCTAATTGCTAATCAGGAGGCTAAGGCAGGAGAATTGCTAGAACCTGGGAGGTGAAGGTTGCAGTGAGCCGAGATCGTGCCATTGCACTCCAGCCCAGGCGACAACAGCAAGACTCCTGTTCCAAAAAAAAAAAAAAAAAAATAAGTAAAATAAAAAATAAATAAAATCATTACCTGCACAGCAATGGGAGTTTCTGGATATTCCATAAAACTTAATCAGATACTTTGCATTCCCATCTGATTCCAAAATGAATCAGGATGGTTTCTGATGTGTCATTTTGTTTCATGCACTGACAGTCACAGAGGAATTCTAAAGCAACTTGATCCTGATTGTACGATAATGAGTTAATTTACATCGTGGGTGAGAAAGAGGACGACACAGGGCCTCAGCTATCCTTTTGTTTCCTATTCACTCAGTTATTCTGAGAAAACAATTTCAAACAACTTATTCAAGCAAGTTCTGTTCCTTACAAAAGCATCACTTTCTCAGATGATCCTTTCTAGTCAAAACAACTGCTCATTGTCAAACAACTCCAAAACAATAGCTCTGCACTTAGACAGACCTCTTCATCAGTAACTTCAGGATTCTAAAGGCACTAGCCACTAAATGTGGTGGCTCATGCCTATAATCCCAACACTCGAGGCGGGCAGATCACTTGAGGTCAGGAGTTCGAGACGAGCCTTACCAATATGGTGAAACCCCATCTCTACCAAAACTACAAAAATTAGCTGGGAATGGTGGTGCACATCTGTAATCCCAGCTATTTAGGAGGCTGAGGTAGGAGAATCGCTTGAATCCAGGAGGCGGAAGTTGTAGTGAGTTGAGATCGCACCACTACACTCCAGCCTGAGCAACAGAGGGAGACCCTGTCTCAAAAAATAAATAAATAAAGGCACTAACCACCACCATTCTACATAATGGTACTTAATTTATAAAGTCCTTCAGTAAGTTCTTTGATGCTTATTAACCCTGTAAGATAAGCCAAGCAGGTGTTTTCCCCAGGAAACTGAGGCTTGGAGAGACAGCCTTGCTCAAGGTTCTCACAAAGACTGGCTAAGGCACAAGTGGAAGCCCATGTCTTGGACTAATTTAATACCTTCCTGACTGATAAAAGTCAGCCTCAGTCTGACTTCTAAATTGATTACAGCTATTTTCTAAGGTTAGCTGCCAAATGAAAAACTTGGAGGAGGGAACTAGAAATAATCAGATCAGATCAAAATTGGCATGTGGCTGAGCCAGAAAGTGCCATCTCCTGCTCGAAGTCTGGGTGAATGTGTTTATCAGGACATCAGAATACAAGAAAATCACCACCACATAGCTATGGGATACGAGACAGCCAGAACTGACTTTACTGTGTCGATGCCATGTCGACAGAGCTCTTGCTCACAATACCTTTTTACTTTTTTTGTTTATTTATTTTTTGTTGTTGTTTTTTTGATATGGGGTCTGGCTGTCACCCAGGCTGGAGTGCAGAGGTGTGATCTCACCTCACTGCAACCTCCACCTACTGGGCTCTAGTGATCCTCCCACCTCAGCCTCCTGAGTAGCTGGGACTACAGGCACATGCCACCACACCCAGCTAATTTTTGTATTTTTGGTAGAGACAGGGTTTCACCATGTTGCCCAGGCTGTTCCTAAACTCCTGGGCTCAAATGATCTTCCAACCTCAGCCTCCCAAAGTGCTGGGATTACAGGCGCGAGCCACTGAGCCTGGCCCACTCACAATACCTTTAACTCACAGACTAAAATCCTAAGCCTTGACTGTGTTATTTTACTACCTGTTCCATACAAAACTGAGCCTTTTGTAGCACTCATCTCCATACTAAAACATTCATTCATTTATTCATTTATTTGACGGAGTTTCGCTCCTGTTGCCCAGGCTGGAGTGCAATGGCACACGATCTGGGCTTCACCGCAACCTCCACCTCCCAGGTTCAAGCGATTCTCCTGACCTCAGGAGATCCACCCACCTCGGCCTCCCAAAGTGCTGGGATTACAGGTATGAGCCACCGCGCCCGGCCTCTAAAACATTCATTTAATGTAGTATGATCTATGTGGATTCAATTACTGAAACTGTGAAAAAGAGAGACTGGCTCTTTTGTTCCAATCTACCCAACTGACCCACCAGTCAAAGAGCACATGAGGGCAGTCTGCAAGTGCCATGGGAACACAGTCATGCCTGCACTGGTCACCACCACGTCCACAATGGCTGGCACAGCAGCACTCAAATATGTACTCAGTAAAGATTGAGTGGAGAGGGGCAAGTCAATTTCTTTTCTTCTTTTTTTTTTTTGAGATGGAGTTTTGCTCTTGTCACCCAGGCTGGAGTATAATGGCGCCATCTTGACTGACTGCAACCTCTGCCTCCCTGGTTCTAGCAATTTTCCTGCCTCAGCCTCCCAAGTAGCTGGGATTACAGGCGTGCGCCACCATGCCTGGCTAATTTTGTATTTTTAATAGAGACAGGGCTTCACTATGTTGGTCAGGCTGGTCTTAAACTCCCGACTTCAGGTGATCCACCCACCTCGGCCTCCCAAAGTGCTGGGATTATAGGCATGACACTGCACCTGGCCCAGTTTCCATCATATTTGGCCAACACTCAAGTCCCCTAATCACTTTTACAGAAAACATTCTTGGAAGTAAATAGTTGCACAACCACCTTCAAGGAAACAACATTTGGCAGAACTACCTTGGAAAAGTTCCTTCATCTCTGTGGGTCTGTTTCCTCATCTGTGAGAGATTATAACTGCTGATTTCCAAGGTTGCAAAGATCAAATAACATAACATAGATAAAAAACATCTGACGCTACACATGCACTCCTACCTACAGGGCATCTTCCTAGGCCTCATCAGCCCCAGCACAATAGGTTCTCAATACACAACTGAACAGATGAATGACAAACATCACTGACAAGAGCTGAAAAAACTGAGCAAAAGGCTACCACATCCATCCCCCTGTGAACACATGTGTGACAGAAGTAAACTGAGAACTCTAGAGGTTACTAAAAGTCCACTCAGATGGGAAAGTCAACAGAAAATTCGTCATGTTCTTCTGGTATTCAGTGGAAAGAAAAAAAAAATGTATCAAGGCCAGATGCTGTGACTCATGCCTGTAATCCCAGAACTTCAAGAGGCCAAGGCAGAAGGATTATTTGTGCCCTAGAGTTAGAGACCAGACCTGGCAACATAGGGAGATCCCGTTGCTACAAAAATAAAGAAAAAAATAGCTGGGCATGGTGGCACATGCCTGCAGTCCCAGCCACTCAGGAGGCTAAGGTAGGAGGATCTCTTGAGCCCAGGAGATGGAGGTTACAGTGAGCTGTGGTTGTACCACTGCACTCTAGCCTGGATGACAGAGCAAGATCCTGTCTCAAGGAAAAAAAAGTATCAAAACATATTGTCGTCACTTCTGCTTCCACTAGGGTGGATTATTATACTCCTTCTACTACCCACAACTAAAACCCCTGGATGTTACATACAAACAAAAATGAGAAGACTCTGGCCAGGTGCGGTGGCTCACACCTGCAATCTTAGCACTTTGGGAGGCCGAGGTGGGTGGATCATGAGGTCAGGAGATAGAGACCATCTTGGCTAACACGGTGAAACCGTCTCTACTAAAAATGCAAAAAATCAGCCAGGCGTGGTGGCGGATGCCTGTAGTCCCAGCTACTCAGGAGGCTGAGGCAGAAGAATGGCGTGAACCCGGGAGGCGGAGTTTGCAGTGAGCCAAGATTACACCACTGCACTCCAGCCCGGGCGACAGAGCGAGATTCTGTCTCAAAAAAAAAAAAAAAAAAAAAAAAAATAATAATAAATGAGAAGACTCTAAAAGGTAGAGAGAAGGCAGACCAGCAAGGGACCTCAGGACCTGAAGAACATCATGGTGGTGGCTTCCTTGGGCATTCTTTTTGCCTTATTATCCCAGATTTGTAGCTAGAGAAGCAGCGACCCAAAAATGCCAGTGGGCAAAGACAAAAAAAGCTCCAACAAAGGTCAGCTCTCCCCAGTCAAAGGACTAAGAAAATGGCAACCTAGTGAGTGAGAAAATATTTAGACAATAACTGCCTTACTCCAGCCACACAGGCAGGAAAGCCGCAGCCCATGTTTCCGCCACATTTTCGCTGCATGAGTAAAGGCTGAGTGGTGAGCCTATACTTCCTGGCTTGCCAGGCTATAATGAGGCACCCCAAACCTGATGGGGTGGTTTCACAGAAGGCCAAATAGGGAGCTGGGACTTTCACTCTCACTCAGCAGTAAGGAGCAACTGCCAGAGTCAGTGGAGAGTGAAATCTGGACTTCTACCCCCAACTCAGCAGTAAAGGAGTGCCCCTCCCCTCTCCATTGCAGTGGTATCAGAGGCAGCCTGGTGGAGTCAGGAATCTCACCATCACCCAGTGAGAATGATGCTACTTTTCCTTGGCGTCAGTGGAGGAAATGGAGGGAGCACTTCCACCCATGGGTAACAAGGACCACCTTACGTGGTCCACACAGGCCCTGTGGGGAATCTAGACTTCTACCCTTACCTAGCAGAAACGAGCCCCAGCACCACCACTTTCCCCGCCAGTCCTGAGAAGCCAGCAAAATCAGAAGGCCTAAATGAGACCCAGAATCTCACACATGATATCCAAAAGTCCAGATTCCAATCAGAAACCACTCACCACACTAAAGACCAGTGAAATCTCAATATGAATGAAAAAAGACAATTAACAGATGCCAACACCAAGTGACAGACATGCTGAAATTGTATAACAAAGATTTTGGAGCAGCCATCAGAAAAGTGCTACCAGCGGTAATTATGAGCATGTGTGAAATAAAAAACAAGAAGTCTAAAGAAAGTATTGACAAAAAAATAGAAGGTATAAAAAAAGACCCAAGGCCAGGCATAGTGTCTCATGACTGCAATCCCAGCACATTGGGAGGCCAAGGCAGGCAGATCACTTGAGGCCAGGAGTTTGAAACCAGCCTGGCCAACATGGCAAAATCCCATCTCTACTAAAAATACAAAATTAGCAGCCAGGCGCGGTGGCTCGCGCCTGTAATCCCAGCACTTTGGGAGGCTGAGGTGGGCAGATCACGAGGTCAGAAGTTCGAGACCAGCCTGACTATCATGGTGAAACCCCGTCTCTACTAAAAATACAAAAATTAGCTGGGTATGGTGGCTCACGACTATAATCCCAGCTACTCAGGAGACTGAGGCAGGAGAATCGCTTGAACCCGGGAGGCAGAGGTTGCAGTGAGCCGAGATCACGCCACTGTACTCCAGCCTGGAGGACACAGCGATACTCCATCTCAAAAAAAAAAAAAAAAATTAGCCTGGCATGGTGGCAGATGCCTGTAATCCCAGCTCCTCAGGAGGCTGAGGCGTAAGGATCACTTGAACCCAGGGAGTGGAGGTTGCAGTGAGCCATAATAACACCACTACACTCCAGCCTGGGCAAAAGAGCCAGACTCTGTCTCAAAAAAAAAA
>NW_016816270.1:180848-190450 GCF_001698545.2 Rhinopithecus bieti
AAAAAAAAAAAAAAAAAAAAATTAGCCTGGCATGGTGGCAGATGCCTGTAATCCCAGCTCCTCAGGAGGCTGAGGCGTAAGGATCACTTGAACCCAGGGAGTGGAGGTTGCAGTGAGCCATGATAACACCACTACACTCCAGCCTGGGCAAAAGAGCCAGACTCTGTCTCAAAAAAAAAAAAAAAAAAAAAACCAAAACTAATTTTAGAACTTAAAAAATACAATAACCAAATTAAAAAGCTCAGTTGGGCTGGGGGCGGTGGCTCACACCTGTTAATTCCAGCACTTTAGAGAAGCTGAGGTGGGCAGATCACTTGAGCTCAGGAGTTCAAGACCAGCCTGGGCAACATGGTAAAACTCCCGTCTCTACCAAAAATACAAAAAAGAAATTCACCAGACATGATGGTATGTGCCTATAGTCCCAGCTACTCAGGAGGCTGATGTGGGAGGATTGCTTGAGCCTGGGAGGCAGAGGTTGAAGTGAGCTATGACTGCACCACTACACTCCAGCCTGGGCAAGAGGTGAGACCCTGTCTCAAAAAAAAAATAAACAAATAACTCAGTTGGATATACTCAACAGCAGAATGGAAGTTACAGTGAAAATAGTAATGGAGGCCAAGGAAATGATCAGTGAACTGGAAGGTAGACAACAGAAATTAGTCAGTTTGGACAACAGAGAGAGGATGACTGAGGCAGGGCATGGCGGCATGTGCCTGCAGTCTCAGCTACTCTGGAGGCTGAGGTGGGAGAATCACTTGAGCCCAGGGGTTCAAGACCAGCCTGAGTAACATAGTGAGATCCTCTAAAAAATAAAATTATAAAAGACTAGAAAATAAAAAAAACCCAGAATCCCATGGACCTGTAATAAAAGATCAGTTGGGCGCAATGGCTCACACCTGTAATCTCAGCACTTTGGGAGGCCAAGGTGGGTGGATCACCTGAGGTCAGAAGTTCAAGACCAGCCTGACCAACATGGTGAAACCTCATCTCTACTAAATATACAAAATTAGCTGGCCGTGGTGGTGCATGCCTATAATCCCAGCTACTTAGGAGGCTGAGGCAGGAGAATCACTTGAATCTGGGAGGCAGAGGTTGCGGTGAGCCGAGATCACGCCATTGTACTCCAGCCTGGGCAACAACAGTGAAACTCCATCCCCCCCCGAAAAAAAAAAAAGATCTGACATTTATGTCATAAAGTCCCAGAAAAAGAGGAGAACGACAGTAGGACTAAAAAAGTACTCAAAGACAATGGCTAAAAACTTCCCAAATTGGTCAGAGACATAAACCCACAGCTTCAAGAAGTCCAGCAAACACCAAACAGGATAAACCCAAAGCAATCTCAAGACATATCATGATTAAACTTTTGAAAACTAAAGACAAAAAATCTTGAAAAACAATTCAGATGATAACCAACTTCTCATTAGAAACCACAGTGACCAGAAGAAAGTGACACAAAAACTTTTCAGGTGCTGAGAGAAAAGAACTGTTACTCCAGAATCCTATACCCAGCAATAATATCCTTTAAGAACGAAAAGGAACTCTAGACATTCTCAAATGAAGGAAAACCAGCAAAATGTATTACCAACAGAACTGTATTGAAAAGAGGCAAAAGGAGGTACTCTAAACAGAAAGGAAACAATAAACGAAACTTTGGAATATCAGGAAGGAAGAAGGAACCAAAAACACTTGTAAATATAATAAGCTTTCCTTCATTTCTTGACTTTTCTAAATTATGTTTGACGTTTAAAACCAAAAATCCTGGCTGGGCGCGGTGGCTCACGCCTGTAATCCCAGCACTTTGGGAGGCTGAGGTGGGCAGATAGTGAGATCAAGAGATGGAGACCATCCTGGCCAACACAGTGAAACCCCATCTCTACTAAAAATACAAAAATTAGCTGGGCATGGTGGCACTCGCCTGTAGTCCCAGCTACTCGGGAGGCTGAGGCAGGAGAATCACTTGAACCTGGGAGGTGGAGGTTACCGTGAGCTGAGATTGCACCATTGCACCCCAGCCTGGTGACAGCGTGAGACTCCGTTTCAAAAAAAAAAAAAAAAAAAAGCGAAAGTTGTAACAGCCTGATACTGCTATAAATGTATGTATAGGAAATATTTAAGACAAATATATTAAAAACAGGGAGAATAAACAGACATAGAGAGAGAGAGGTATGGCTTCTATATTTCACCTAAATTGATAAAATGACATCAGTATATTGTAATATGTTTTGTATATGTAATAAAATACTTACAACAACCATTAAAACAGCTATATAAGGAGATATTCAAACACTATAGAGGGCCAGATGTGGTGGCTCACACCTGTAATCCCAGCATTTTGGGAGGTTGAGGCAGGCAGATCACCTGAGGTCAGGAGTTCCAGACCAGCCTGGCCAACACGGTGAAAACTCCATCTCTACTAAGAATACAAAAATTAGCTGGGTGTGATGATGGGAGCCTGTAATCCCAGCTACTCAGGAGGCTGAGACAGAAGAATCACTTGAACCTGGGAGGTGGAGGTTGCAGTGAGCCAAGATTGCACCATTGCACTCCAGCCTGGGTGACAAGTATAAAATCTGTCTCAAAACAAACAAACAAAAAAAACAAAAACAAACAAAAAAACACTGTAGAGAAGCACTACTCTAGAACGGCAGAATAAGGACCCTAAAAAATCTGCTCCTCCATGAAAGAAAGAAAAACTCTAAAAAAATTTGCAAAAAATAACTTTTACATAACTATGGAAGTTAACCAACGGCTTGCAACAATCTGAGGAGCGTTTAAGAAAAACAGCTGAGTCTTGTTAAAGAGCAAACTTTGGGCTGGGCATGCTAGTTCACGACTATTATCCCAACACTTTGGGAGGCTAAGATGGGCAGATCACTTGAGGCCAGGAGTTGGAGACCAGCCTGGGCAATATAGTGAAACCCCATCTCCACAAAAACCACAAAAATTAGCCAGGAATGGTGCTGCATGCCTGTGGTCTCAGCTACCTGGGAGGCTGAGGTGGGAGGATCACCTGAGCCCAGGAAGTCGAGGCTGCAGTAAACTATAATCACGCCACTGCACTCCAGTCTGGGCATCAGAATGAGACCCTGTCGCAAAAAAAAAAAAAAAGAAGAAAAGAAACTTTGTGCGTTTTAACTTGCCCTATTCCCATGCCTCTCTCTCCAGTTCTGCAAAAGACAAAAATTGGAAACCTCATAAACATGGTGGCCATGAGAAACCAGAAGACCAGCAACCACTGGTGGGAAAAGAACAGGTTTGGAGTTTCTCAAGAAGCCCATTCTCAGATAACTGTCACTATTATGCCTATCTGGCAGCTCGCTAAGACTCAGGGCTGGAGAATATGACCAGACTTAGAGCTCACTCTGTGTGAATAGTCATATCTCCAGAGTAGATGAACAATCAACAGCTGCAGCTGCCTGAAGTGACAGTGCCAGTTGAGTAAAACTAGGGGCTAGACAAAAAAAAAGAGGAAAATCTGGGGAATGAGATGGCCATATGGGCCTTGAAAAGCTTATTCCTGCATGTAAAAAACATGCACTTACCCGGAAAGGACCTGAAAAGCCCCTAACCTTGAACCTTGGCTGACCTCAAGGCACTGTGCAACCAGGAAGTAAAGGCTAAGGCAGAGTTGGAAGCTGCTGGGAGAATTGAAGACGTGCACAAACACACACACAGACCTTGAAGAAAGTGGGAGATTTATTGCTTCAAGGCATTTCAGGAAATCTCTGTCCAATCATTAGCTGGCCAGTAAGCTAACCAACCAGAGACTTCAGTGGCTGAATGCTACAAAGAATACAGACTTTACAGAATTGGCACAGGATAGCCAGTAAACAAACATATCACAGAAACAACAGCAACAACAAACACTGAGAATTGGTGGAGGTAGAATCTGATGCTCAGATTTTTCACATTACATAATTTAAAATGTTGTTTTTAACTAAAATGTACAAGGCATGCAGACAAAAAGGAAAATATGGGCCAGGCATGGTGGCTCACACTTTTAATTCTAGAACTTTGGGAGGCCAAGGCAGGAGGACTGCTTGAGGCCAGGAGTTTGAGACCGGTCCAGAAACACAGCAAGATCTTGTTTCTGTATGCTTTTTTAAAGTAAGAAGTTTTGGGCCGGGCACGGTGGCTCACGCCTGTAATCCTAGCACTTTGGGAGGCTGAGGCGGGCGGATCACAAGGTCAGGAGATCGAGACCATCCTGGCTAACATGTGAACCCCGTCTCTACTAAAAATAAAAAAAATTAGCGGGCGTGGTGGCAGGCCGCCTGTAGTCCCAGCTACTCGGGAGGCTGAGGCAGGAACCTGGGGAGGCAGAGCTTGCAGTGAGCCGAGCATCGCGCCACTGCCACTCCGCTTGGGCGGACAGAGCCAAGACTCATCTCAAAAAAAAAAAAAAAAAAAAAAAGTAAGAAGTTTGGGTCGGTGGTTCACACTAATCCCAGCACTTCGGGAGGACGAGATGGGTGGATCATCTGGGGTCAGGAGTTTGAGACCAGCCCAGCCAACATGATGAAACCCTGTCTCTACTAAAAATACAAAAATTAGCTGGGTGTGGTGGCACACTCCTGTAATCCCAGCTACTCAGGAGGTTGAGGTAGGAGAATCGCTGGAACCCGGGAGGCAGAGGTCACAGGGAGCCGAGATCACGCCACTGCACTCCAGCCTGGGCAACAGACCGAGACTCCGTCTCAAAAAAAAAAAAAAAAAAGATAAATAGAACTTTACCAATATTGAAATCTGTTTGTGTGAAAGAACACCATCAAGGCAGTGAAAAGACAATCTGCAGAAAGAAGGAAAATATCTGCAAATCACGTATCTAACAAGGGTTTAGTATGCAGAATATATAAAGAATGCTTGTAACTCAACAAAAAGACAACCCAATTATTAAAAGAGCAAAGGGTGTTAACAGGCATTTCTCCAAATATATACAAATGGCCAAAAAGCACATAAAAATATACTCAACAACTGGGCATGGTGGCACATACTTGTAATCCCAGCTACTCAGGAGGCTGAAGCCGGAGAATCGCTTAAACCTGGGAGGCGGAGGTTGCAGTGAGCCGAGATTGTGCCACTGCACTCCAGCCTAGGCAACAGAGCGAGACTCTGTCTCAAAAAAAAAAAAAATACATATATATATATAAAATATACACACACACACACATATATACATGTATATACATATATACATATATATGTACCTATATATACATACACATATATATGTATATACTCAACAGGCTGAGGCAGGATTGATTGAGCCCAAGAGTTTGAGCCCAGCCTGGGCAACATAGTGAGACCCTGTCTCATTAAAAAAAAAAAAAAGATACTCAACATCATCAATCATTAGGGAAAATGCAAATGAAAACCACAATAAAGTACCATTTCACACCCACTAGGATGATTATAATGAAAAACATCAGAGAATTAAGTGTCGGTGAGGATGTAGAGAAGTTGGAACCCTCACACTCTGCTGGTGGGAATGTAAAATGGGCAGCTGCAGTGGAAAAGAGACTGGTAGTTCCTCAAAACATAAACGAAACTGCCATATGACCCAGCAATTCCAATCCTAATATATATCCACAAGAAATGAAAAATGAAAATTTATGCCCACACAAAAACTAATCTATGAATGATCATAGGAGTATTATTCATAATAGCCAAAAGGTAAAAAAAAAAAAAAAAAGTGTCCATCAACAGATGAATGGATAAACAAACTAGCATACACATACAATGCAACATTACTCAGAAATCAAAAGGACTGAGGTACTGGCCAAGCGCGGTGGCTCATGCCTATAATCCCAGCACTTTGGAAAGCTAAGGTGGGTGGGTGGATCGTTTGAGCCTCAGTAGTTCAAGACCGGCCTGGATAACATGGCGAAACCCTGTTTCTACTATTAAAAATAAAAATAAATATAAGGCCTGGTGTGGTGGCTCACGCCTGTAATCCCAGCTACTTGGGAGGCTGAGGCAGGAGAATCACTTGAACCTGGGAGGTGGAGGTTGTGGTGGGCCGAGATCACGCCACTGCACTCCAGCTTGGGCAACAAGAGCAAAACTGCATCTCAAAAGATAAATAAAAATAATAAAAAGAAATAAAAGAAAGTGTAAGTAGAAGATAACTTAAGAAATGTCTGGCAATCATAGAGTGGGATTGGAAAAAAAAAGAGAGTAAATTAAAATGTTTACTTAATAAATGGAGTTGACAGAACAATCTTAAAATACCAGTCCATGGAAGAAAAATAAGAGATATCACTGGGAACCACTGAAATTCAAATTAGAATGCCTGGAACTCATCAGGGATACAATCCTTAGAAGTAGATCCAGAAAGAGGTTGTGAGATTCCCACTTACCTCTTTGCCGATGCTGGAGACTTGGCCACAATTACTGCATTCCTGTAATCTGGGATCTGTGACAGACAAGAAGTAAGATATTACTGCATGTCAACAAAAAGGAAAATTCCAACAGACCCAAAAATGCTTGGTTAGTTGAAAGTTTTCTAAAAAAAGAAAAAGTAAAATTCTTCTTTGGAAAATGAAGAAAGGAACCTGTCTACAAAAAAATATGACTAATGTGTGAGCCACACAGACTTCTTTTAGGAAAAAAGTAGGGATAATTGGTGATTAGCTCATATCTCTGCCAGCAAATACTAATAATGCAGTATAAAGATGTTTCTATATATCTAGTCAACAAGATTCCTAATTACATGTAATTTCAAAGTATAAGGATATCCAATTCAATCTGAGTACAAGCTGACTGTCAAATTCCAAATTAGTGCAGTCCAAACAAATGGCTGTTTAACATATCGCAGTCATAACATGTTGAAGCAACCAATTTGTTAAAGGATAATCAGCCCAGCACTATTTTAAAAAAATATATTAACTATATTCTCCTTGTTTTTTTTCAATTACACCAATGAATTTTAATATGAGCAGTTGATAACATCTAGCACCATATATAAAACAATGCCTACCATGTAACAAGCACTAAATAATAACTACTTAGCAAACCAACAAAAAAAAATTATTTTGAATAATCTAGTACACTTGCAGCCAGCAATAATCACATGTTTCAGCTGTATCTATAGGAAAGCCTAATTTATCCAACACTCTCAGGAAGTAAGGCAGTAAAATATATTTCCATTTGGGCACTTTCATTATTTTTGCTGGCAGTCTTTCTAAACTTTTTTATGTACTTCCTTGTCTCATCAAACATTACCAAACCCAGCCAAGAAAAGATAGAACCAAGAAAACAGTTAATAACAATTAAAGGACCTAACAAAAAGGACTCTAACAAAAACAAGTCTATTGTCTCTACAGAGGTTAAAACGGGAAATTATATACAACAAGAAAGAACAAGTTATTATGAAAAAGAACCACAAATAAATCTAGGAGGAGGAAGTTATTATGGTCTAAAGAAACCCAGTAGCTGGCTGGCTTAACAGTAGAATAAACACAACTTTAAGAACAAACCAGGGAAGACCAAGCCAAGGAATTTCCCCAGAATGCTATATATAAGTATGCAAAAAGTAAAACAAGTTTTTAAAAGTTATAGAGACTAGATCCAAAATTTTCAGGACTTATAGTTCCCAAAGGAAAATAATAAAAGAAATAGAAGGGATGAAATACTTAACAGATTAAAAAAAAATTCCAAAGATGGCCAGGCATGGTGGCTTATGCCCATAATCCCAGCACTTTGGGAGGCCAAGGCAGGCAGAACATCTGAGCCAAGACCATCATGGCCAGCATGGTGAAACCCCCTTGCTACTAAAAATGCAAAAAAAAAATTAGCCAGGCGTGGTGGTGCACACTTGTAATCCAGCTACTCAGGAGGCTGAGGCAGGAGAATCGTTTGAACCATTTAAAATGTCTCCAGAAAGAATTACTATGATTCTTTTCATTAAATTTTTCACTAAAATGAAAAATTGTCAAGTCAGGCGTGGTGGCTCACGCTTTTAATCCCAGCACTCTGGGAGGCTGAGATGGGTGGATGACCTGAGGTCAGGAGTTCAAGACCAGCCTGACTAACATGGAGAAACCCCCTCTCTACTACAAATACAAAATTAGCCGGGCATGGTGGCCCATGCCTGTAATCCCAGCTACTTGGGAGGCTGAGGCTGGAGAATCGCTTGAACCTGGGAGGCAGAGGTTGCGGTGAGCCGAGATCGCGCCAATGCACTCCAGCCTGGGTAACAAGAGCAAAACTCCGTCTCATAAAAAAAAAAAAAAGAAAAAAAAAAACAAGAAAAGAAAAATTATCGTGTATGCAGAAAGATACAGGAAGGGACCATCAGGGTGTAATTTAATATTCATGAATCAAATATTTATCACTGGAAAAATGATACGATTCCACATTTTCTTGCAAGGCAACAATCAAATGGTTTATGAAACTTAAGAAAGGAAGATCCCTACCAGTAGGTGAAACTGTGAAAAGGACTGAACTGGAAAAGGACTGCCTGACACATCCCCAGCAATGCAGCGGAAGGCAACAGACACTGACAGACGCCCTCAGAACAGATGGCAAAAGTTGGCTGGGCGCGGTGGCTCACGCCTGTAATCCCAGCACTTTGGGAGGCTGAGGCAGGCGGATCACGAGGTCAGGAGATTGAGACCATCCTGGCTAACACGGTAAAACCCGTCTCTACTAAAAATACAAAAAAATTAGCTAGGCGTGGTGGTAGGTGCCTGTAGTCCCAGCTACTGGGGAGGCTGAAGCAGGAAAATGGTGTGAACTCGGGTGGCGGAGCTTGCAGTGAGCCGAGATCACGCCACTACACTCCAGCCTGGGCGACAGAGCAAGACTCCGTCTCAAAAAAAAAAAAAAAAAAAAAAAAGAATAGATGGCAAAAGTTTCAAGGCAACGAGCATCCTAGTACCAGAATGTTCCTTCTAACTCTGGCAGAAGGTGCTTAAATTCCAGTGACAAACACAAGAGATAGAGAAAATATTTCAGAGATGAAAGTGTCAGCATCAAAACCTGCAGAATAGGATCACTAAATGACAAGAAGGCACGGTGCCACAGTATAATTAGCAGTGTTTTCTTCTTTCTTGGTGACATAAAATAATGTAAGCCTGGACTGACAGCACCTTAGATTCAGTGAAACATGAGTATCTATCCCCTGCTTTAAGAGATTCTAACACATAAAAACAAAAGAGACAAGATACTATAAAAAGGCAATACAGGCCAGGTGTGGTGGCTCATGCCTGTAATACCAGTACTTTGGGAAGCTGAGGCAGGCAGATCTCTGGAGTTCAGAAGTTCAAGACCAGCCTGGTCAACACGGTAAAACGCTATCTCTACTAAAAATACAACAATTAGGCGGAGTGCGGTGGCTCATGCCTGTAATCCCAGCACTTTGGGAGGCGAAGGTGGGCAGATCACCTGAGGTTGGGAGTTCGAGACCAGCCTAACCAACATGGAGAAACTCTGTCTCTACTAAAAATACAAAATTAGCCAGGTGTGGTGGTGCATGCCTGTAATCCCAGCTACTCGGGAGGCTGAGGCAGGAGAATCGCTTGAACCCGGTTGCTGTGAGCCAAGATTGTGTTCCAGCCTGAGTGACAAAGAGAGACTCTGTCTTCAAAAAAAAAAAAAAA
>NW_016816270.1:190803-195005 GCF_001698545.2 Rhinopithecus bieti
AAAAAAAAGGAAAAAAAAAAAAAAAAAAGCAATACAACAAAAAATTCCTTTTAACACTGAGTTCCCATACATTCATTTTTTTTTTTTTTTAAGACGGAATCTCATTCTGTCGCCCAGATCACGGCTCAATGCAGCCTCGACCACCTGGACAACTTCAACCTCCCAGGCTCAAGCAATCCTCCCACTTCTCGTCCTCCCGAGTAGCTGGGACTACAGGCACGCACCACCACACCTGGTTAATTTTTGTAGTTTTTGTGGAGACAGGGTTTTGCCATATTGCCGAGGATGGTCTTGAACTCCTGGACTAAACTGATCCAACCTCCTCAGCCTCTCAAAGTGCTGGGATTATAGGTGTGGGCCACCACACCCAGCCCTGACTTCTCAACAATGAAACTAAAATGGGGATTTTTTCAAGTAGAGGGCAGTGTCATCCTGAGGTATAAGCCTGCACTACAGGCAATGACTAGGCTTAGGCTTCCAGCCTGACCTTGCGACCAGCACAAGGGTGCCCCAGCCTTCGTTCTTTAGGCTCACCCGCTGGGCATCCCTCAAGAGGTGCAATCGCCATTTGTGCCTTGAGACACTGGCACACAACATGCCTGTGTCTGGAATGGAAACATCCCCTAAAACCACAAGATGTCGACAGCAACCCATATAAGTCTATAGCGACTGCTCTATTTCTTCCAAAATGACAGGTTTCTCTGCATGGCTGGTTGCTAACTGAACCATGTTCAATGCTCACTCTCTCACTCTCTCTCTGCCTAAACCTCTTCATCCTTCCCTATCAAGACATTTGCCAATTTTATCTCACCATCTCTCTCTCAACTGAGAATAATATTCAGGTAAAATTAGGGCAGGCACAGAGTTTGAGACCAGCCTGGGTAACACAGCAAGATTCTAACTCTGGAAATATTTTTTTTTAATTAGCTAGGTGTGGTGGCACACCTCTAATCTCAGTTACTCAGGAGACCGAGGTGGGAGAATCTCTTGAGCCCAGGAGTTCAAGGTTGCAGTGAGCTATCATGGCACCACAGCAGTCCAGCCTGGGTGACAGAGAAAGACCCTGTCTCAAAGAACAACAAAAAAATGTTCAGGCAAAATTAAAGTCTCTATTATTTTTTGAATTTGTTAGAGTATTTTTGTTTTCTTTTTTGTTTTTTATGAGACAGAGTCTCACTCTGTCACCCAGGCAGGAGTGCCATGGCACAATCCTGGCTCACTGCAACCTCCACCTCCCAGGTTCAAGCAATTCTCCTGCTTCAGCCTCCCAAGTAACTGGCATTACAGTCGCCCACCACCATATCCAGCTAATTATGTATTTTTAGTAGAGACGGAGTTTCACCATGTTGGCTAGGCTGGTCTGAACTCCTAACCTCAAGTGATCCACCCGCCTCGGACTCCCAAAGTGCTGGGATTATAGGTGTGAGCCACTGCGCCTGGACTAGAGTTTTTATGTTTCTTGTGTGTAACTTTAAAGAAAAAAAAAACAGAATATTTTACATTTTCTCTTTCAAAATACTTAAATTCATTTTCTCTATAAGGACTTATATCAATTGCTGGAGAATGGGGAAGCCCTGTACTCTTACCAGAAAGAAGTTCCTCAGAAACCTATAAACTGCCATCTTTCAAATAAAGTATTGTAAAAAGAAGCTCTCTAGAAAAGTTATTAAAGAGAGAAATAATTTATATAAGAAAAACAGCTAAGGCTAGGTGCGGTGGCTCATGCCTGTAATCCCAGCACTTCGGGAGGCCGAGGTGGGCGGATCACGAGGTCAGGAGTTCAAGACCAGCCTGGCCAACATGCTGAAACCCCGTCTCTACTAAAGATACAAAAAATTAGCCAGGGGTGGTAGTGCATGCCTGTAATCCAGTTACTCGGGAGGCTGAGGTAGGAGAATTGCTTGAACCTGGGAGGTGGAGGTTTCAGTGGGCCGAGATCACGCCATTGCACTCCAGCCTGGGCGTGACAGGGCGAGACTCCATCTCAAAAAAAAAAAAAAAAAAAGAAAGAAAGAAAACAGCTAAAAGCAAAATAGCTAACTACAACATCAATTAACATTTTAAAAGCTTTCTTAAATAGCAAGTCACAAAAATGCTAACTCATATCAAAGAAAAACAAATGTAACCCCAGGATGCAAGGGTGGTAATAAACCACATTAATAGAATGAAGGGAAAAAACATGATCATCTCCACTGATACAGAAAAAGCATTGGATAAATTCAACATTGCTTCAGGACAGTGGTTCCCTAGGGTGTAAGGAGGCAGGGGAGAGGAGAGAGAAGGAGCCCACGAGCAGCTCTAAGTCATTCTGATGATTCTAGTTTTCCTGCTGGGAGGGGGGATCATGGATGCTGACTATTATAACTAGGTGGACAGACGGACAGGATGGATAGATGGATATATAAAACAGAACCAGGACCAAGCATAGACTAGTAATGAGAGTGAATTACTCATTACAATCATATCTAGTCCAATTCTAGGTACCTGACATCCAAAAGAAAAAGCAGTTTTAAGAGCTTAACTAAAGAAACAAACTGCAGATTCAGAATTCTAAAATATGTTGGATTATATCTATAAAGTATAAAGGTACTTTAGGTAGAATACATCAAGTTTTAACCCTTTAGGGATATCCTAAGGAAATGGAAATACATCTTTCAACCTTAATCAGAATGTTAAAATAAAAAAGTTTGAGCTAGCTCACCTCTTCTTGAATATACTGTAATAAGAAGGGAGATGCTCTTAAATTGTCAACAGGAATATTGAAGAAGCCCTGAATTTCCTTCTGGTGTAAATCCATAGTAATAAGATGAGTTAGACCTTTGAAAATAAAGGAGACACAAGCAATAAATAGTTTTGTTTTCTTTTTTTTTTAAGATGGGATCTCACTCTGTTACCCAGACTAGAGTGCAGTAGCATGATAATAGCTAACTGCAGCCTTGAACTCCCAGGCTCAAGCAATCCTCTCACCTCGGCCTTGAAAGTAGCTGGGAATACAGGTGCATGCCACCATGCCCAGCTAATTCTGTATTTTTAGTAGAGATGGGGTTTCATCATATTGGCCAGGCTGGTCTTGAACTCCTGACCTCAAGTAATCCTCCTGCCTCAGCCTCCCAAAGTGCTTGGAATACAGGCATGAGCCACTGCACCCAGCCTATAAATAGTTTAAAAACAAGTTGCACTGTACGAAATAGGTACTACATAAAATACTATATATAATAAGTTACTATTAAAAAATTGTTCTCTGGCAGGGTGCTGTGGCTCACACCTGTAATCCCAGCACTTTGGGAGGGCGAGGCGGGCAGATCACAAGGTCAGGAGTTCAAGACCAGCATGACCAATATGGAGAAACACTGTCTCTACTAAAAATACAAAAATTAGCTGGGTGTGGTGGCGTGTGTCTATAGTCCCAGCTACTTGGGAGGCTGAGGCAGAAGAATCAGTTGAACCCGGGAGGCAGAGGTTGCAGTGGGCCACAATCGTGCCACTGTACTCCAGCCTGGGTGACACAGTGAGACTCCATCTCAAAAAAAAAAAAAAAATTGGTCTCATGATCAGGCACTGTGGCTCATGCTTGTAATCCCAGCACTTTGGAAGGCCAAGGCTGACAAACTGCTTGAGCTCAGGAGTTTGTGACCAGCCTGGGCAACATGGCAAAACCCCGTCCCTACAAAAACTACAAAAATTAGCCAGGCATGGTGGCACATGCCTGTAGTCCCAGCTACTCAGGAGGCTAAGGTGGGAGAATCGCTTCAGTCCAGAAGGTCAGGGCTGCAAGTGGGCTGAGATCAAGCCACTGCATTCCAGTCTGGGTGACAGAGTGAGACCTTGTCTCAAAAAAAGAAAAAATAAGGCCGGGCACAGTGGTTCACGCCTGTAATCCCAGCACTTTGGCAGGCTGAGGCGGGTAGATCACCTGAGGTCAGAGTTGGAGATCAGCCTGGCCAACATGGTGAAACCTTGTCTCTACTAAAAATACAAAAATTAGCCAGGCATGGTGGCATGTGCCCATAATCCCAGCTACTTGGGAGGCTGAGGCAGGAGAATCACTTGAACCTGGGGGGCTGAGGTTGCAGTGAGCCAAGATCGCACCATTTCACTCCAGCCTGGGCGAAAGGGGGAGGCTCCGTCCCCCCCCCCCCAAAAAAAATTGCTCTACCATCAAAAAAACTCAGCACCTGTATTTTCAGAATTTTATTTATTTA
>NW_016816270.1:195522-210738 GCF_001698545.2 Rhinopithecus bieti
CAGGCCAGTCTAGGGAAGCAGGAAGGGGATGTGTGGGTGCCAGGGGTCGGGGAGGGGGATGGGAAGTGACAGCTGATGGGGATGAGGTATCTTTTTGGGGGGCCGAGAATGTTCTAGAACTAGATAGAGATGATGGCTGCCCGAATGCCACTGAATGTCTGCAAAGGGAGTTTTATTTATTTATTTATTTATTTTTGAGACGGAGTCTCGCTCTGTTGCCAGGGCTGGAGTGCAGTGGCCGGATCTCAGCTCACTGCAAGCTCCGCCTCCCGGGTTTACGCCATTCTCCTGGCTCAGCCTCCCGAGTAGCTGGGACTACAGGCGCCCGCCACTTCGCCTGGCTACTTTTTTGTATTTTTTTAGTAGAGACGGGGTTTCACCGTGTTAGCCAGGATGGTCTCGATCTCCTGACCTTGTGATCCACCCATCTCAGCCTCCCAAAGTGCTGGGATTACAGGCTTGAGCTACCGCGCCCGGCTTCTTGAAGTTTCTTTAACAGGCACGGCAAGGCCCAATCTTAAGATAACAAGTCAGCCGGGTGTGGTGGCTCATGTCTATAATCCCAGCACTTTGGGAGGCCAAGGCAGGAGTATCACTTGAGCCCAGGTATTTGAAAATGGCCGGGGGAACATGGTTAGGCTCCATTTATACTAAAAATACAAAAAACTAGTCAGGTACGGTGGTGCATGCCTGTAGTCCCCAGTTACTCTGGAGGCTGAGGTGGGAGGATCACTTGAACCCAGGAGGTCAAGGCTACTTCCTGGTAGTGAGCAGTGGTGATCACTGCAACCCAGCCCAGGCAACAGGACCGAGATCCGCGGGGGGGAAAAAAAAAAAGAAATCAAGACAAACTGTACCAGCCTGGAAATCGGAGAAAACAGAAAATCTTCACTGCCTTTGTAACGATCACCAGAAAAGTATAAGGAAAATTCAATATGAAAAATTGTTTAAAGCATTAACTTGCCCAAAAGAACAGGAAGTAAGCCTGGTGGCCCATCAAGCAAGGCTGGAAGAGAAGATGGCCCTTTCCTGAAGATTCAGCAGGCAAGCCTGCTCCCCTCACCAGCTGCCTGTCATGGTGTTTATAATGGGTAGGCTCCTGAGGTTGCTTCGGTTTGAGTTTTAAATTTTTTTTTTTTTTTTTTTGAGATGGAGTTTTGCTCTTGTTGCCCAGGTCAGAGTGCAAAGGTGGGATCTCGGCTCACCACAACCTCCACCTCCTGGGTTCAAGTGATTCTCCTGCCTCAGCCTCCCAAGTAGCTGGGATTATAGGCATGCGCCACCACACCTGGCTAATTTTGTATTTTTAGTAGAGACAGGGTTTCTCCATGTTGGTCAGGCTGCTCTCAAACTCCCAACCTCAGGTGATCTGTCCACCTTGGCCTCCCAAAGTATGGGGATTACAGGCATGAGCCACCGCACCCTGCCTAGTTTTTAAATTTTTGTTTTACGTTTGCCTTTATTGAAAAAATATCTTAAAAAGTTTATTCTGGGTTGGGCATGGTGGCTCACGCCTGTAATCCCAGCACTCTGGGAGGCCAAAGAAGGTGGACCACCTGAGGTCAAGAGTTCAAGACCAGCCTGGCCAACATGGTGAAACCTCATCTGTACTAAAAATACAAAAACTAGCCAGGCGTGGTGGCGGGCGCCAGTAATCCCAGCTACTTGGGAGGCTGAGGCAGGTGAATTGCTTGAACCCAGGAAGTGGAGGTTGCGGTGAGCCAAGATCGCACTACTGCACTCCAACCTGGATGACAGAGTGAGACTGACTCAAAAATAAAAAATAAAAATAATAATAATTAGTCGGGCATGGTGGTGTGTGCCTGTAATCCTAGATACTCGGGGGGCTGAGGCAGGAGAACTGCTTGAACCCAGGTGGTGGAGGTTGCAGTGAATCAAGATCACACCTCTGCACTCTAGCCTGGGCAACAGAGCAAGACTCCATCTCAAAAAACAAACAAAAAAAAGAAGGTTTATTCTACAATAAGTACCTGTGTTAAAATGTAGTGATATTTTCACTCTGTGAAAATGCTCCATGATACGTACTTTCTAACATCATATACATTCAGGCTGGGTGTGGTGGCTTGTGCCTGTAATCCCAGCACTCTAGGAGCCCAAGGCAAGTGGATCAGTTGAGGTCAGGAGCTCGAGACCAGCCTGGCCAACACAACAAAACCCCATCTCTACTAAAAATACAAAAATTAGCCGGGTGTGGTGGCAGGCGCCTGTAGTCCCAGCTACTCGAGAAGCTAAGGTACAAGAATCGCTGGAACCCAGGAGGCAGAGGTTGCAGTGAGTCAAGGCGGTACCAGCATTCCAGCCTGGGCAACAGAACAAAACTCCGTCTCAAAAAAATTAAACAAAATAGATTAAAAATTAAAATAAAAAATAAAATCATAGGCCGGGTACAGTGGCTCACACCTGTAATCCCAGCACTTTGGGAGGCCCAGGCAGGCGGATCACCTGAGGTTGGGAGTTTGAGACCAGCCTGACCAACATGGAGAAACCCCGTCTCTACTAAAAATACAAAATTAGCCAAGCATGGTGGTGCACGCCTGTAATCCAGCTACTCGGGAGGCTGAGGCAGGAGAATCGCTTGAACCTGGGAGGCGGAAGTTGCAATGAGCTGAGACTGCATCATTGCACTCCAGCCTGGGCAACAGGAGCGAAACTCCGTCTCTAAATAAATAAATAAAATAAAATCATATACACTTATACAAGTGTGCAAACACACACAAATGTATCGACACACATACACAATAACAACTATGAAGGTTAACTAGAAATACAGGAAAAATACTTAGGTTGTTACCTGAAAATGCCTAACACAGAATATATATCTTTTCCAATATATGCCTATCTAGGCAGGCATGGTGGTATATGCCTGTAGTTCCAACTACTCAGGAGGATCGCTTGAGCCCAGGAGTTCAAAGATCATCCCACATAGATTCCCAACGCACTGGGATTACAGGCATGAGCCACTGCGCCCAGCCTTTACTTTGATATTTCCAAGGTAAAAATAAAACTCCAGCAGGGTGTGGTGGTTCATGACTATAATCTCAGTACTCTGGGAGGCCGAAGCAGAAGGATCCCTTGAGGCCAGCAGTTCAAAACCAGCCTGGACAACATAGTAAGACCCCATATCTAAAAAAAATTTAAAAATTAGCAGGCAGGGTGGTGTGTGCCTATAGTCCTAGCTACTTGGGAGGCTCTGGTGGACTGCTTGACCCCAGGAGTTCAAGTTGCAGTTAGCTACGATCATGCCACTGCACTCCAGCCTGGGTGACAGCGCAAGACCCTGTCTTAAAAGAGAGAGAATGAATAAATAAAGCTCCCAGGCTCCCAATTAATTGTGAAACCTCTGCCACTCTTACCAGCTTTGCACATCATGGAAGCCAGCAATTTAGAGACAATAGAGCCTCTTTTTCTCATCTTGCACTGCTTGCTGTAAGGAAAGTAAGGTATCACGCCGATGATGCTCTTGGCACAAGAGGTCTTACATGCATACACCATGATCAGGAGCTCCATGATGGTGGTGTTCACATCCCTGTAACCAAGACACAGCAAATCTCATCAAGGGATCTACAATACAGTATTCCCTGTTCCAAAAAGTATCAGCAGTGTGTTACTCATGCCTTTACATAACCTAAGGTGCAAGGAGGAAAAAAACCAACCAATAAATTCCTCTTTTCTCAGGCCTCCATAAGATCCCCCACCATCCGCTCTCAACTGACGACCCTACTTAAATACTCTGTTAGAGGAGCGTGTCCACAAGCTCCCACTGTGTGCATCTATGCCCCAGGAATCGGCCTGCCCTCAGTCATCAGTCAGAGGAAATTTCCATGCCAGTGGCCCTAAAATTAATCCCTCCAAATGGCACACCTATGTCAGCAATTCTCCCTCCTCTCCTGCCTTCAGTACTGATTACCCATTAGCCACAAACATTCTGTTACTTCTATTAATGCAACTCACAACCATTCTTCCCTCTGATCCCCTTTGTTGTACATCTCAAGAGAGTCGTCTACACTATCTCCAACTTATCTACTCTCATTCTCTCCCAAATAGTCCAGTGAAGCTTTGTTTTCATAAAGGTCATCAGTGTCCTCCATGCGGCCACATCCACGTCCACGGTCACTTGGCTTCCAGAATGCCCCTCTCTGGTCTCCTCCTTCCATCCTTGGTTTCTTTTGCTAGTTCTTCTCTCCAGCCTCATGTCCCAGGACTTGCTCATGTGTCCTCTCCTTCTGTTTCCTCTTGTCCTTTGGGATTCTCATCTAATTTCACAACATCATAGATGGTGGCAACCCTCAAATTTACAACTCCAGTCCAAACTTGAGGATCTGCCCCTCTCCTCCTGCCCGGCCACACCTGGCCCTGGTCAGTCCTCCCACAGGTAGCTCACACCACTAAGGGCCTTGCTCTGGGTGTTCCCACTGCCTGCAATGCCTTCCACCCCACTTAGTCTCTCCCTCAACTTCTCTGGTCTTTGTTCAAATGTCACCTCCACAACGAGGCCTACCCTGTCTGTCTCTCTCTGCCCTCTTGCCACCATCATCTCACCATGCTGTCTTTTTTTTTTTTCCAAACCACTCATCACCTTCTAGATAATCTATTTCTTTATTATGCTCACTGTATGTCTTCCTCCACTGGAATATAAACTCTACAAGGACAAGGATCTTTCTCTGTTTTAATCATGGAGGCATCTCAAATATGTGTAACTAACTGTAACTCGCATATTGTAGACATTCAAAATAAGTATTTGTTAACGACAGGAGTGAATGGAAACATAGAACACTGGGTAAGTAGGTTCTCTGTCACTATCCAACAAGTCTGACATCTGATGAGTTAAAACAGACTTTCACCCTGTGTTAATTCACTTAGGGAAAATAAAAAGATTTTCAGAAAAGTATTCTATGGGAAGGATAAGAGTGGAGGAACTGACAGTGAAGGTAAAGACACCCCAAGGCTCCCAAACCACACTCCCAGGAGCACCATTGTTCTGTGAGCTAGAACAAGGCTTTCCATTACTGAACTCAAATAAGGAAAGTCTTGTTTGAAATACAGGAAAACTTCAGTAAATGGATGGAATTTTCTTAATTTTAAATTTCTACTTTATTTTCAGTGCTACCACTAATCTGAAGTAAAACAGAGTATAAGATGTATCTGATCACACTAAATCTTTTTTTTTTTTTTTTTGAGACGGAGTTTTGTTCTTGCTGTCCAGGCTGGAGTGCAATGGCATGATCTCGGCTCACCGTAACCTCTGCCTCCCAGGTTCACGCAATTCTCCTGCCTCAGCCTCCCAAGTAGCTGGGATTACAGGCATGTGCCACCATGCCCAGCTAATTTTGCATTTTTAGTAGAGACAGGGTTTCTCCATGTTGGTTAGGCTGCTCTCGAACTCCCGACCTCAGGTGATCTGCCTGCCTGGGCCTCCCAAAGTGGTGGGATTACAGGCTTTTTTTTTTTTTTTTTTTTTTTTTTGGAGACAGTCTCACTCTATCACCCAGCCTGGGGTACAGTGGTGCAATCTTGGCTCACTGCACCCTCTGTCTCCTCGGTTCAAGTGATTCTCATGCCTCAGCCTCCCAAGTAGCTGGAATTACAAGCGTACATCACCACGCCCAGCTAATTTTTGTATTTTCAGTAGAGACGGGGTTTCACCATGTTGGCCAGGCTGGTCTCGAACTCCTGATCCACCCATGTCGGCCTTCCAAAGTGCTGGGATTACAGGTGTAAGCCACCTCACCCAGTCTTTTTTTTTTTTTTTTTGCTTTGAGATGGANCGCAATTCTCCTGCCTCAGCCTCCCAAGTAGCTGGGATTACAGGCATGTGCCACCATGCCCAGCTAATTTTGTATTTTTAGTAGAGACAGGGTTTCTCCATGTTGGTTAGGCTGCTCTCGAACTCCCGACCTCAGGTGATCTGCCTGCCTGGGCCTCCCAAAGTGGTGGGATTACAGGTTTTTTTTTTTTTTTTTTTGGAGACAGTCTCACTCTATCACCCAGCCTGGGGTACAGTGGTGCAATCTTGGCTCACTGCACCCTCTGTCTCCTCGGTTCAAGTGATTCTCATGCCTCAGCCTCCCAAGTAGCTGGAATTACAAGCGTACATCACCACGCCCAGCTAATTTTGTATTTTCAGTAGAGACGGGGTTTCACCATGTTGGCCAGGCTGGTCTCGAACTCCTGATCCACCCATGTCGGCCTTCCAAAGTGCTGGGATTACAGGTGTAAGCCACCTCACCCAGTCTTTTTTTTTTTTTTTTTGCTTTGAGATGGAGCCTCGTTCTGTTACCCAGGCTGGAATGCAGTAGCGCAATCTCAGCTCACTACAACCTCTGCCTCCCGGGTTCAAGCAATTCTCGTGCCTCAGCCACCTGAGTAGCTGGGACTACAGGACCTCATGACTATGCCAGCTAATTTTTTGTATTTTTAGTAGAGACAGGGTTTCACCATGTTGGCCAGGCTGGTCTCAAACTCCTGGCCTCAACTGATATGCCCACCTCGATCTCCCAAAGTGCTAGGAGTACAGGCATGAGCCACCAAATCTGGCCCTCAACACTAAATGTTATTTCATGATATTTCATAAAGAAGACCATGAGGTCCAGACTCTGCAACATGGACAAGACTGAGAACCCGAGTTAACACAAGCTTATGTCAGGTATGGAACAATGCAAAATGAGAGAGAGAGAGAAAATGAAAGGGGTGCTGAGTGGTTCCAATTACAGGAATATGAAACTGACAAAAGGCAGGGGCACAGGATAAGTATTGAAATGTACAAAAATAAAGAACCAGAAGGACTTGGAAATGAGAAGGATCAGCAGTCATCCTTCTGAAGTCCTAAATTCTAAGTCCGAGGGGGCCCTCAATGCCTACTCATCTACTTGGGTAATCCACACAACCTTTGTGCATTTATCCAATGGAATCACACTTGTCTGTAAGGAGATAAAAGTACCACAGACACAGAAACCAAGGAGCCAGAAGCAGTGTAAGTTGTTCTGTGCCCACACCTTCCCTGCCCTGATGCTGGAGGTGAAGGGTAAGATGTGGGCACAGGTGAGTCCTCCATTTCCACCCTGGTTTGGCGGCAGACCTGGGAAAGAGGACAGCAGCAGCAGGGGCAACTAGCACTCAGCACCTCCACCTCCAGCTCTGCTGAGAATCCTGGGTGTCACAGCAGAAGGTGAAGCCAGGGCACCGTGGCAAAGGCCCTCCACACCATCTCTCCTTCAGAGCACACCTGTTTGCCAGGGCACTGGGATGCAAGGACAGGTCTCCCCCGCCACTCCTCTTCCCAGGAGAGATGGGGGTTTTGTGACTTCATCCCAAAGAACCAAAGACCAGGACAGTAAATGTTCAAAATTTAGGTGAAAAAATGTGTGTTCTAAGACTAAAGTCTCCCGAAATTTCCCTCTTCTTCTCTTTTCGTTGGTATTTATTATATATGTATATATACAAATTAAGCATGCAGCAACTTTAGGACTCTAAGCTAAAAAATAATGCACTAGGCTGGGCGTGGTGGCTCATGCCTGCAATCCCAGCACTTTGGGAGGCCAAGGCGGGCAGATCACGAGGTCAGGAGATCAAGACCATCCTGGCTAACATGGTGAAATCCCGTCTTTACTAAAAATACAAAAAAATTAGCCGGGTGTGGCAGTGTGCACCTGTAGTCCAGCTGCTGGGGAGGCTGAGGCAGGAGAATGGCGTGAACCCGGGAGGCGGAGCTTGCAGTGAGCCGAGATCGCACCGCTGCACTCCAGCCTGGGTGAAAGAGCAAGACTCCGACTCAAAAAAAAAAAAAATTATGCACTAGACAAACTGATTTCTAGACATTAAAAATTTGTCTGAGTGAAGAACTTTGTACACAGAAGCGTTTGGGGACATTTGTGGACAAACACACAGTGGAAAGTGGGGCTTTAAGGCCAGGTGTGATAGGCTCACTTTCTATATTGCTGGAATCCCAGCAATACAGGAGGTCCAGGCAGGAGGATCACTTGAGGCCAAAAGTTTGAGACCAGCTGGGCAATATAGTGAGACCTCCATCTCTACAAGAAATGAAAAAATTACGTGAGCATGCTGGTGCATGCCTGTAGTCCCAGCTACTTGGGAGGCTGAGGCAGGAGGAGAGTTTGAGCCCAGGAGTTTGAGGCTGTAGTGAGCTATGATCTCACCACTGCACTCCAGCCTGGACAACAGATCTAGACCTTATCTCTAAGAGAAAAGAAAAAAAAAAAAAAAAAAGTAGGGCTCCATGTGATCACCCTCCCTTTCAGAGTGCCACAGATAGCCTCACCGTACTGAATCTTCTATACCCAGCTTAAACATATGTGACCAAACAATTTCCAGAACACAGGTATGTCAAAGGTCACACTAGACAGGAACACACATTCCTTCAGTACAGTCTTTTATCCTCTCAGCTAATTTAATGTATGCAACAAAACAGTAAGTAATGATCACTTTTATATGCAATAAAAGCTTAAAAGAATCGTAACTAAGAAAGCTCTCCTCCCCTAGCCTCTGTTTCTTTCGGGGAGAGGAGGGAACTAGAAATGCTTCACTGCAAGTTTTATAAAATTCTGGCTATTAATTGTTAGGAAACTTAATGGATACTATTATCATTAACAGCCTCTACTCTGGGCACAGTAGCTCACGCCTGTAATCCCAGCACTTTGGGAGGCCGAGGCGGGCGGATCACCTGAGGTTGAGAGTTCGAGACCAGCCTAACCAACATGGAGAAACCCTGTATCTATTAAAAACACAAAATTAGCCAGGTGTGGTGACACATGCCTGTAATCCCAGTTACTAAGGAGACTGGGACAGGAGAATTACTTGAACCTGGGAGGTGGAGGTCATGTTGAGCTGAGATCATGCTATTGCACTCCA
The DNA here is from genome assembly GCF_001698545.2 of Rhinopithecus bieti. Taxonomy (NCBI): domain Eukaryota; kingdom Metazoa; phylum Chordata; class Mammalia; order Primates; family Cercopithecidae; genus Rhinopithecus; species Rhinopithecus bieti. Next base: position 204,409 of record NW_016816270.1, read on the forward strand.
GCCTGGGCAATAAGAGCGAAACTCCGTCTTTAAAAAAAAAAAAAAAAAGACCCTCTACTCCAATAGTTGGTTACTTCTACCCATAAAGAACACTGAGTGGCTGGACACGGTGGCTCACACCTGTAATCCCACCACTTTGGGAGGCCGAGGTGGGCGGATTGCCTAAGGTCAGGAGTTTAAGACCAGCCTGGCCAACATGGTGAAACCCCATCTCTACTAAAAATACAAAAATTATCCAGGCGTAGTGGTGCCAACTGTAGTACCAGCTACTCGGGAGGCTGAGGCAGGAGAATCACTTGAACCTGGGAGGAGGAGGTTGCGGGGAGCTGAGATCGTACCACTGCACTCCAGCCTGGGTGATGGAGTGGGACTTTGTCTCAAAGAAAGAAAGAAAAGAAAGAAAACACTGAAAGAACACGTAAAAGTCAGCAGTTATGTCAGAAAACTTAGTTTTCTAAATTCCAAATTGGTAAGATATACTAATTTTAAGACTATCGTTAACTCTTCCTGGCAAGCCATCTATCATTATTTTAAACATTCATGCCTAAACAGAAACCCAGAAAGCAACATTTCTGCTGGATACTCACTTTGAAACGGTTTGGATGATGAAAACATCTTTTCCCCTCACGGACTCTTGAATTTGTACTCTCGTTTCTGGCAGGAAAAGGACAAAGAAGAGACGGAAAGGCATATAGTTCAAATTTTTTCAAAATATACAAAACATCTGCATGATTCCCTAATGTAATAAAATATGGCAACGAAAACTGTTATAAAACTCAGTAGGCTTTAGATGTTACAAGGGATAATAAACATATTGCCATTAATCACACTTTTTAAAACACAGCTTTAAGAGGGAATATATTTCTGACTCGAAATAAGTAAACATATAATTCTCACCCCTTATATACACAAACAGTGAGGGCTGTACCACTCTGAGCGTAGTATCTTTATAGAAAATTATAGGCCGGGCACAGTGGCTCATGCCTATAATCCCAGCACTTTGGGAGGCCGAGGCGGGCAAATCACCTGAGGTTAGGAGTTTGAGACCAGCCTGACCAACACAGAGAACCCCGTCTCTACCAAAAATACAAAATTAGCCAGGCGTGGTGGCACATGCCTGTAATCCCAGCTACTCGGGAGGCTGAGGCAGGAGAACTGCTTGAACCCGGGAGGCGGAGGTTGTGGTGAGCCGAGATCGTGCCACTATACTATAGCCTGGGCAACAAGAGCGAAGCTCTGCCTCAAAAAAAAAAAAAAAAAAAACACACACACACACAAAGAAAAAGAAAATTATATGCTCATTCAATTAGCACAAATTGACAATGTATTAGGTACAAAATACTGTATGTTGTGAGAAACAAAGATAAATAAGACACAGTATCCCTACTCTCAAAATGTGTGTGATCAGCCATAAAGAAACAATTAGACAAATCCATAATGGGACATTCTACAAGACAACCTCTTCAACAAGTCACTGTCATAGGAAGAAAAAGGAAGAGGTGAGGGGATTGTTCTAAAATAGAAGAGACTAAAGATATATATTTTTTAACAAATTCCCTTGAACTAAGCATCCTGGTTTGGGGCAGAGGGGGGGAAACAACTACAAAAGACCCTTTAGGCCAGGCATGGTGGCTCACACCTGTAATCCCAGCACTTTGGGAGGCCCAGGCAGACGGATCATCTGAGTTTAGAGTTCAAGGCCAGCCTGGCCAAAATAGTGAAACTTCGTCTCTACTAAAAATACAAACATTAGCTGGGTTTGGTGGTGCACGCCTATAATCCCAGCTACTCAGGAGGGTGAGGCAGGAGAACTGCTTGAACCTGGGAGGCAGAGGCCGTAGTAAGCCAAGGTCGCACCACTGCACTCCAGCCTGGGTGACAAAGTCAGACTCCATCTCAGAAAAATAAAAAATAAAAAACCCTTTCAGACAACTAGGGAAATGTGAATATAGGCCACATATTAGATGATTAAAGAATCATTGTTGGGCCGGGTGTGGTGTTTCACACCTGTAATTCCAGCACTTTGGGAGGCCAAGGTGGGCAGATCACTTGAGGCCACAGAAAAAAAAAAGAATTGTCCTTAATTGTTAAGTTAATTTTATTTTCTCTTTTTTTTTTTTTCTTTTTTTTTTTTGAGACAGGGTCTTGCTCTGTGCTGGCTGAGTGCAGTGGTGTGATCCAAGCTCACCTACAACCTCCACCTCCAAACTCAAGTGATCTTCCTGCCTCAGCCCTCCTGAGTAGCTAGGATTACAGGTACGCATCACCAACCCGGATAATTTCTTTTACTTTGGTAGAGATGGCATTTTGCCATGGGTTGCTCAGGTTGTCTCGAACTTCTGGTCCTCAAGTGATCCGCCCACCTTGACCCCCAAAGTGCTGGGATGGACCAGGTGGTGAGCCACACATGCCCTGCCTGTAATTTCTTTAATGTGATAATGGTATCATATTTATTTAGGTGAAAGTATTCCTAGAGGATGCCATGGTCAAGTATTCAAGGATTAAGTGTTCTGCAAACTTACATTTTTTTCTTTTTATGAGACACATCCGCCCTGTTGCCTAGGCCAGAGGCAGTGGGTGCAAATATGGTGCAGTGGTGCAAATATGGTGCAGTGAGTCAAGGCCTCACTGCAGTCCTTTGAACCTCCCGGTCGTCCAAGAGATCCACCCGCCTCGACATCCCAAACGTGCTGGGTTACAGGTGTGACCACCATGCTTGGCCTGTAACTTAATTTAAATGGTTCCTCACATACATACCTCATATGGCAAAATGTTAACTGTTCAAGCTAGGTGGCAGTTTGCTATACTATTCTTTCCAACTTTTTTTATATGTTTGGAACATTTTCAATTAGAAATGTAGGAAAATAGTTTGGGACTGAGGTGGACGGAGTCATTTGAGGTCCGAAGTTCAAGACCAACCTGGCAACATGGTGAAACCGTCTCTACTAAAATACAAATTTTGGGCGTGGTGGCACATAACCTGTAAGCCCACCCTACTTGGGAGCTGAGGCAGGAGAAATCACTCAAACTGGGAGGTGGAGGTGCAGTGAGCGAGATTGCCCCACCGCACTCCAGCCTGGGTGACACCAGCAAGACTGCCACATTAAAAAAAAAAAAACTTTAGCCTGCAGCAAGGTGCCGCCTGTAGTACCAGCTACTGGGAGGCTAAGATGGGGAGGAGCACTTGGCCCAGGAGGCAGAGGCTGCAGTGAGCTGATCATGCGCGCACTCCAGCCTGAGTGACCACAAAAGACCCTGCCTCAAAAAAAAGAAAAGAAAAGAAGAAGAAAAGAAAAGAAAAGAAAGAAAAGAAAGAAAGAGAAAATAGCTTTAGAGTCAGGAGATCTGGATTCAAACTGGACCTCGTACCCTACGTCAACCCCTGAACTCAGTTTTTCAGTATCTGGTAACAGTAAGAAATCCACAAATACTACACTTCTTCTTCCCAATAAAACACAGTTTTTCCCTCCCTTTTTATTCAGAAACCTGGAGAGTGGACCAACCTCCTGGAGTCTTATGCGAACTGCCTCTCCCTTTCACCTCCCTCCTAGCTCCAAGAACATTATTCCAATTCCCTCTAGGGGAAGAATCTTCGTCAAACTCTCCTTACAGAGTTTAATTAATACTTTTTTACCTACTGGCGCCACACAGGGATCTTGGGAGACAGGAAAGAGGCAGCTAATGGAGATAAACATCGGGAACAGCAAAACTTCTGCCTTTTTTTATCAAAGCCTCCTGTAAGCTTAAAATATGTAAAATATTTGGATAAAATCCTATAGTGGGGGCCAGGCCTGGCGGCTCACCACCTGTAATCCTAGCATTTGGGAGGCTGAAATGGGAGAATTGCTTTTGCCCAAGAGTTTGAGATAAGCCCTGGGCAACATAATGAGACCCTTGCCTCTACCAAAAAAAAAAAATTTATATATATATATATATATATAATATATAATACATACATACACACACAACACAATCTTTTGAATCTCTAGTGGAAAAGGAACAGGAATAAGTATTTATTGAGCATCTACTGTGTGCCAAAAGCTGTTACGCACACAAGTTATCCCACTTAATCCTCAAAACAGCCCTAATTTACAGTTAATTCATAGTTTAGAAAGGTTAAATAACTTGTCAAGGATAAGGTGTGTAACTCTGAAGCCCATGCAAGCTGTCCAATGCTCCTGCTAAAATTTTTTTCTTTTTTTCTTTTTTTTTTTGAGACGAAGTCTCGCTCTTGCCCCCCAGGCTGGAGTGCAATGGCGCAATCTTGGCTCACTGCAACCTCCACCTCCTGAGCTCAAGCGAATCTCCTGCCTCAGCCTCCCGAGTAGCTGGGATTACAGGCGTCTGCCACCATGCCTGGCCGATTTTTGTATTTTTAGTAGAGACAGGGTTTCACCATGTTGGCCAGGCTGGTCTACGAACTCCTGACCTCAGGTGATCCACCCACCTCGGCATCTCAAAGTGCTGGGATTACAGGCATGAGCCACCGCACCTGGCCTAAAATAATATCAAATATTCACCATTGCTAAAGAAATTACAATGATTACTTTTTATTATTTATTTTTGAGACAGAGTCTCACTTTGTCACCCAGGCTGGAGTGCAGTAGTGTGATCATGGCTCACTGCAGCCTCTACCTTCTGGGCTCAAGCGCTCCTACCACCTCAGCCTCCCTAGTAGCTGGGACTACAAGTGCAAACCACCACTCCCAGCTAATTTTTGTATTTTTAGTAGAGACAATGTTTTGCCATGTTGCCCAGGCTGGTCTCAAACTCCTGAGCTCGAGGAATTTGCCTGCCTCGGCCTCCCAAAGTGCTGGGATTAGAGGTGTGAGCCATCACACCCAGCCCTACAAAGATTAAATAACTTTTTTTTTTACAACTTGGGATAATATGTAATGACATGTATCAAACAGCAAAAAGTATTTCTTAACAATATTTTATGAAGTCTAACCCAAGGCAACTAAGGTGCAGGTAAAGAATAACTAACTAAAACTGCGGTCACACAGGATTTACTCATCCTGTCTAAGGTGACAGGATTTACTCATCTTGCCTAGGGTGACATAAATTTAAGCAACGGTTGAGCTCATGTTCATTCAGTTGACCAGCTGGTTCAAATATGTCTGCAGCTTTTACTGAATGAAGTTTCAGAACTGGAGTTCAAGCCCCAGAAATGACTTGCACCAGGGTTACATATCTAGCTGGTATTAGTGAGAGCTAAAAAACCACTCTGTTCTACCTTGCCTGCCTGACTTCTTGCTAATGGAAATGTACAACTGAATCAAATCGTTTCAATAGTAAAGGATGAAGGACTGAGCCAATATGCCACATTCCACAAAAAGGTCAATGTTCCACATGCCCAAGATTGCTCACCTCTGTTAGGTTCCTGGTAAACCTGCACTTTGCCCATCTCCACCCCCAGCCGCCTAGAGAAGAGAAAGGGGGAAAAAGCTGAAAAGTAATAGAAGAAACCCAGTATCTTTACTATTTAAGGAGACGTGTAAATTGATGAGTAAAATAAAATAAAGTTATTCTTCTTATAAAATTTAAAGTCAATATTAAATTGTTACGTCAATCCATTACCTAGCCCCTCACCCCAACCCCACGTTTTCCCAGGAAGGACTATGCAGTCCCTCTCTGCCTGCCTCACCAGCCATCTTCCTTGGACACTCTGCACTCCAGCCCACGTTCCTGAGACACACCAAGGATCCCTCCTGCATGCTGCAGGGCCTTGGAATCTTCTGTCCCCTCTGCTTGGGGGGCTCTGCCTCCAGATCTTCATTTGGTGGCTCATTCAGGTTTCTCAACTCACATACCATCCCCTCAGTTTAAAGGTACTACAGCATACATGCTAAAGCAGAACAACCTGCCCCATCATTCCTTTCACACAGTTTTCTTCATAGCATTGATCTTCATCTGAAATTACCTTGTTTGTTTTGTTGACTTGATTTCTGTTTGGCTTTCTACTAAAATGTCAATTTCATAAAAAGGATGGATCTTGACTCACTGATAATCCCCAACATCTAGATCAAGGTCTAGTACACAGTAGGGGTACAATATTTGTTTAATAAATATCTAAAATTATACTAAACTATAAGCTATAAGTTATTTCATATAATACACATGTCAATGTTTTTTTTTTTTTTTTTTTTTTTGAGACGGAGTCTCACTCTGTTGCCCAGGCTGAGTGCAGTGGTGCAATCTCAGCTCACTGCCAGCCTTCCACATTCAAGCTATTCTCCTGCCTCAGCCTCCCAAATAGCTGGGACTACAGGTGTGTGCCACCACGCCCAGTCAATTTTTTGTATTTTAGTAGACGCGGGGTTTCACCAT
>NW_016816270.1:211109-221477 GCF_001698545.2 Rhinopithecus bieti
TCAATATTTTTTTTTTTTTTTTTTTTTTTGAGACGGAGTCTCACTCTGTTGCCCAGGCTGAGTGCAGTGGTGCAATCTCAGCTCACTGCCAGCCTTCCACATTCAAGCTATTCTCCTGCCTCAGCCTCCCAAATAGCTGGGACTACAGGTGTGTGCCACCACGCCCAGTCAATTTTTTGTATTTTTAGTAGACGCGGGGTTTCACCATGTTAACCAGGATGGTCTCAATCTCCTGACCTCGTGATCCACCCGCCTTGGCCTCCCAAAGCGCTGGGATTACAGGCGTGAACCAACGCACCCGGCCCCAAAGTGCTTTATACTCAAATACACTCAAAAAGCGCTTTATACTCAAATTTATACTCAAATTTTATATATATATAGCACCTAACACAATTCCTGGCACTTATAAGGCACTCAATAAATGTCTGCTGAAAGAATATGTAGGGAGATGGGATAGTTTATAAAAAGAACAGCCCTTAATATACACACAGATGAGACATGTTACATGAACATCTTGCATGATGAAAAAAAGATACACATATAATTATAAAATATCTGCTTTCAAGTTTAACAATCACCACCAGTCTGATTATCAAATTTAAAGCATTACATAATGAATATAGATTTTAATGGTACAATTATAACTCACTCTGCAATTTTCTTTGAGAGCTCCATACATGATGAATTTGAGTTTGCTGAAAACAACACAAGACCACCTTTGGTTATGTTCATCTTGGTTTCTAATTCAGGTGGCGTCACACAAAACATCAAAACCTTCTTGGTTTTCCAATTTCCAGAGCCTAGAAGGATATAACACATATTAAAAACTGCCATATGATATGAAATACACCTGAATGAACTTTTTTTAAAGGAAATGACTTCAGCTGAAGGAAATCAGTTTCTATCCTAATAGTATTTTTAAAATATTAGATATATACGGACAAACAGAAAGTTCACTCGGATTTCAGGGTCCCAAATTTATGGAAATACATTATCACGTGATGTTCACAACCACTGAGAAGAAATGATAAACTTACAAGAAAGGCGGAGCTGAAGAGCTCAATGTTTTACTGATTGCTGCTTAAAGTCAATTATGGACAACCTCCTTTTATTCTCTGACAACAAAATTCCTCCTGGATTAACACACAGAAAAATGGCAGAGCCATTAGCGAGAACAAGGACTGATTAATCCTTAAACAAAGAATAAATGACCCATCTACTCCCAGCTTTTCCTGTAATCCTTGTTTACCATAAAACCTTTCCCGGCCTTTCAGCTGCCCTGTGTCATGTCTAAAACTGACCTCTCATCTTCATTTTCCTCAAGTGGAACACGGGCTGACTAGAAAATCACCTTGAAGGACACTTAAGTGACCACCTAAACGACAGGCAGTGGGCCACAAATAAAAAGGTCCCTGGCTTAGAAGTCATCACTGCTGGCCAGGTGCAGTGGTTCACGCCTGTAATCCTAGCACTTTGGGAAGCCAAGGCAGGTGGATCACAAGATCAAGAGATTGAGACCACCCTGGCCAACATGGTGAAACCCTGTCTCTACTAAAAATACAAAAAATAGCTGGGCATGGTGGCATGCACCTGCAGTCCCAGCTACTTGGGAGGCTGAGGCAGGAGAATGACGTGAACCTGGGAGGCACAGGTTGCAGTGAGCCGAGATCGTGCCACTGCACTAGAGCCTGGCAACAGAGCAAGACTCTGTCTCATAAATCAAAAAAGAAGTCATCAGTGCTGAGTGTCCTCATCACGTAGTGGAGGTGCTAGATGGGAGGAACAGCAACAACCCAGCAGGCTGTGGGCGGGGGGCCCTTTCTCAGCAAGCTCACTGCATTTCCACAGTTGTATGTTCACCTGGGACCTCTGGGAAGGCTGGTGGAGATCATCAATGAGCTGAAACTAAGCTAATCTTTTTCATCATTTTTTTTTTTTTTGAGACAGAGTTGTTCTGTCGCCCAGGCTGGAGTGCAGTGGCGCGATCTTGGCTCATTGCAAGCTCTGCCTCCCAGGTTCACACCATTCTCCTGCCTCCACCTCCCGAGTAGCTGGGACTACAGGCGCCCCCCACCATGCCTGGCTAATTTTTTTGTATTTTTAGTAGAGACAGGGTTTCACCATGTTAGCCAGGATGGTCTCGATCTCCTGACCTCGTGATCCGCCCACCTCGGCCTCCCAAAGTGCTGGGATTGATTACAGGCGTGAGCCACCGCGCCCGGCCTCATTAGTCTCAAATGTTAATTATACAAAACACAAACACATGCTCCCTATAAACACCTGAAACATGGCTGGGCACGGTGGCTCACACCTGTAATCCCAGCACTTTGGGAGGCCAAGGCAGGCGGATCACAAGATCAGGAGTTTGAGAACAGCCTGGCCAATAGGATGAAACCTGTCTCTACTAAAAATACAAAAATGAGCTTGGCATGGTGGCGGGTGCCTGTAGTCCCAGCTACTCCGGGGGCTGAGGCTTGAGAATCGGTTGAACTCAGGAGGCAGAGGTTGAAGTGAGCCGAGATTGCATCACTGCACTCCAGCCTGCACGACAGAGCGAGACTCCATCCCCCCAGAAAAACCTGAAACATGATAGTTAAGGATAAAGTCACCAGCCTCGATCCCGGGTCCTCCCCAGAAGTGAGGGTTCTTATCAGTTTAGTAGGGACATCAGACCTTTTCTATGCATTTATACATGTGACCTCCATAAAAAATATATATGGCCGGGCACAGCGGCTCATGCCTGTAATCCTAGCACTTTGGGAGGCCAAGGCGGCAGACCACTTGAGGACAGGAGTTCGAGACCAGCCTGACCAACATGGTGAAGCTCCATCTCTACTAAAAATACAAAAAATAAAATAAAAATAAGCCAGGCATGGGGGTACCTGCCTGTAATCCCAGCTACTCATGAGGCTGAGGCAGGAGAATCACTTGAATCCAGGAGGCAGAGGTTGCAGTGAGCCGAAATTGCACCACTGCACTCCAGCCTGGGCGAAGAGGGCAAAACTCCATATAAAAAAAAAAAGGCCAGGCACAGTGGCTCATGCCTGTAATCCTAGCACTTTGGGAGGCCAAGGCAGGCAGATCACTTGAGGCCAGGAGTTCGAGACCAGCCTGACCAACATGGCAAAACCCCATCTCTACTAAAAATACAATAAATAAATAAATAAATAAATAAATAAATAAATAAATAAGCCAGGCGTGGTGGTACATGCTTATAATCCCAGTTTATAATTTCTACCATGTAAGTACAGTAATAGACATGGGGGGAGGGGCATTTTTTTTACACCCCCCAACCTTCAAATAAAAAGCTCCTTAAAGTACAGCAGGATTCCTGATAGGAGTCGGAATACTTAGAATGAAAGCATTTTAGAGGTAGGAAGAGATCTTAGAGGTAGTTCAGCCCATTCCTCCTAAATCTTTTGTTCAAAGCCCATCTGTAGGAATCCTGCCAAGGAACCACTCAACAGAAGCCTGAACAGCCCCAGGGTCTGATGCCCACATCCGCTGAGGGCCCATCATTCCAAATTCTTCCTTAGAACATGCTGTGGCCGGGCGCAGTGGCTCACGTCTATAATTCCAGCACTTTGGGAGGGCGAGGCAGGCGGATTACCTGGTCAGAAGTTCAAGACCAGTCTGGCCAACATGGTGAAACCTCATTTCTACTAAAAATGCAAAAATTAGCTAGGCCTGGTGGCATACGCCTGTAGTCCCAGCTACTCAGGAGGCTGAGGCAGGTGAATTGCTTGAACCTGGGAGGTGGAGGTTGCAGTGAGCGGAGATTGCACCACTGCACTCCAGCCTGGGTGACAGAGCAAGACTCTGTCTCAAAAAAAACCCAAACAAACAAACAAAAAAGAACATGTGGAGATTCCTCTCCTTGTAGCTTCTGCCCAGTGGTTCTTAGCCTCTCCTTAGAGATTTATGGGAAACATTAAATTCCTTTTCCACAGGACAGCCTGCAAATTATTTCAAGATAGCTCTCCTACATTTGTGTACTTTTTCCAGGATATTTCCTGAAGTCTTTCCTTATCTCCCATGGTTTAAAATGGCCTGCAACATCCTGCATATGGTCTCTGACGTTCTAGGCTTCAGATATAGGCTTCTATATAGAATCCTTACCAAAGACCACCCTCAAAATGACATTGGTGGGGTGGACTGGGGAGCATCCATTTGGAAATGACTATCAACATAGTCATGTTTTGTGACTATTCATTTCACAAGTTATTCAAACATAAGGGCTGTTTCCTTTTTCTTTTCTTCTTTTTTTTTTAAGATGGAGTTTCACTCTTGTTGCCCAGGCTGGAGTGCAATGGCGCAATTTCGGCTCACTACAACCTCCGCCTCCCTGGTTGAAGCAGTTCTGCCTCAGCCTCCTGAGCAGCATGCGCCACCACGCCCATCTAATTTTGTATTTTTAGTAGAGACAGGGTTTCTCCATGTTGGTCAGGCTGGTCTCAAACTCCCGACCTCAGATAATCCACCCGCCTTGGCCTCCTAAAGTGCTAGGATTATAGGCGTGAGCCACCGCATCCAGCCATAAGGCTTGTTTGTAGTTTTAGTTCTCCTTTCTCCTGTAGGTAATGAAGACTGTGTTCTTTACCAAGTTTCCAGAAAAGAGTTATAAAGACTACCCTCAAAAACATGATAATCATCAAGATGAGGTTGGCAGGAGGCTTGTTAGCACAAGGTTTTAGTGTGAAATGAGAACATTCCCTTATTTTCCCCATGAGCTATAACTGCTTTATGTTTATTCTAAATTTACTCTAGAATGTATGAGAATTATTTATAACATGTATGAAAACACACCGTTTTCAGAGAATCTTAGCACCTTTTAAAGAGCAAATCACACTCCTCTTCTGAATAAGATTTGAGAATCTGTTAAGACTCATGAATGAAGTAGCCACACTGAGAGATCATTTCCTTTGGACAGACTAGCAGTCATTTCAAAACCACTCACCCACATTTCAGATGAGGAAGACTCACATGGAAGTGTGTTGTCTTCCCTCTAAAGCATCTACTGTATAAATACCTTCTACTTAAAGATGGCTGAAGTAGGAGCGTGAAGAGTTGGGTTTGCCTTCCAGTTACTAGGCTGTGTGGACATCACTTGTCCTTGCTGGGCCTCAGCCTTTACCTTCCAGACAACAGAGATATAACCTTGGTAAAAAGCTTTCCCCATCGGAATTTAAGGTCCAGGTAGCAGAGATTTTTCTTTTTTTACCATGATATTCTCTGCTGTATACCCTGTGCAGCTGCCACACAGTAGAGGCTAAACTAACGATTGCTGAATAATGCCTGACCTCAATGAGTCACAATGATTAACAAATGAAATTGAAAGATGAATTAAAAGGCATCATAACGTATAAAAACCGGCCAGGCGCAGTGCCTCACACCTGTAATCCCAGCACTTTGGGAGGCCAAGGCGGGTGGATCACCTGAGGTCAGGAGTTCCAAGACCAGCCTGGCCAACATGGCGAAACCCCTACTAAAAAATACAAAAATGAGCTGGGCGTGGTGGCATGCACCTGTAACCCCAGCTACTCGGGCGGCTGAGGCAGGAGAATCACTTGAACTCGGGAGGTGGTGGTTGCAGTGAGCGGAGACCACGCCACTGCGCTCCAGCCTGGGCAACAGAGCAAGACTCTGTCTCAAAAAATAAAAAAGCATAAAAACGTATTACGTTTATTGGCCGGGCATGGTGGCTCATGCATGTAATCCTAGCACTTGGGGAGGCCCAGGCAGGCAGATCACGAGGTCAGGAGTTCAAGACCAACCTGATAAACATGGTGAAACCCTGTCTCTACTAAAAATACAAAAAATTAGCCGGGCATGGTGGCACGCACCTGTAATCCCAGCTACGCAGGAGGCTGAGGCAGGAGAATCACTTGAACCCAGGAGGCAGAGGTTGCAGTGAGCCGAGATCGCACCACTGCACTCCAGCCTGGATGACATAGCAAGACTCTGCATAAAAACAAAACAAAACAAAACACCTTATTATGCATGTTTATTAGTGATGTGCCTCACTCCAAGAAAATCTGTCTTTAGTATCAATATTGATGAGAACTTGAAGGGCAAATTCTAAACCAAATTACTCTTCCACTCCTCTATGATCCCAGGATCTGCTTACCTCTCCAACAGAATGTTTACTCATGCCTAACATCTTCTGAGTGTTCACAATGCTTATGACAACCCAGTGAAGCAAGTACTAGAATGAGACTCATTTTAGACAGGGGAAGCTAGGTTTCCAGATGAAGAAACTTACTCAAGGCTGCAAACCCTCTAAGCAGCAGAAATAGCTCAGTCTCAGCATGATTTGTAGTAGTTAGTCGTGTGCAACACTGGGCTGCACAGCCTGTCTCTCAACCCACACAGAAAACAACTTGGCACTCTGCTGAATTCTGCATACCGAGAGCAAAATCGGGCAAATACCCAGATTTTGAAAAATGTCTATTGTAAACATGCCTTGTTTGGAAAACAATTTATATAATAGTGCCAAAGAAAGAACACAGAAGTTTGATTTGGTATTTCCACTTCTGGTAATTATTCTAAGGAAATAAGGAAAAAGCTATATGCTCAGTGATGATGGTCAACATAAGACTTTTTAAACAGCAAGTACACCAGACCTGTGTAAAGGTTCCATAACAAAGTAATTAAGGAAAACACAGAATAGAAATTCAATAAATATTCAACACCGCGCAAAAGTACCTATGAATGACTTTAAGTGGAAAGAGTTCAAACCACAACTGAGTAATAATGGTACACACCAGGGCAGTAGGAAAGGAATATGGACAAGAAGGGTATGCTTTAGTGGGGTTCAATAATGTGGGTGAATTATTTCTATTTGTGCAATTAAATTTTTTAAACACTAGAGATCACACCTCCTGAAGCCCCAAAGCCCCATTCCGCATTTTCATATCCCTTTCAAAAGCTAAACACTCAAACAGAGCCAACATTAAAGTAAGAGAAAAATTATCAAGCAGAATACTTTAAAATTTCATCACGGTTCCCCCTCAATCTCTGCTGGGGTGAGTTCTGAGTTGGACAAAATCATCCTTTAGGGGGTGAGAGATATATTCGTGACGAGCAAAATCAGGTAAATTAAAATCACGGGCTCCGTGTCAGGTTAGGGACAGAGAATGGCTGGGTCTGGGCTTGCTTTCAGAGCTGCTCACGACAGGTCCCATCATTAGGGTTCGACTCCCCAGCGGCGCCTCAGGGAGCAGAGAGAGCCCAGACACCGGACTCCCGGCCCGGCCCCCGCCGACCCCTGACGGAAGAGGAAGAAGACAGAGAAAAATGGAAGGGCCGCGGGCGCGAGGTCGCCCCCGTGAGCCCCCAAGCAGCCATCACCCCGGGACCCCGACCCGTCTGCCTGCCGGTGCCGCGGGCTCCCCGCCCCGTGCACGTGCGCCCCGCAATGCTGGAGCCAGCCAGCCCTCGCCGCTGCTCGCCACTGGCTCCCGCCCGCTTACCTGGCCCCGACCCCAGCCCCTGCCCCGCCGCAGCCTCGGCTGCAGAAGGAAGAAAGCGCTGGGTCTCCTAGCGGCGTCTCTAAGAGCAAAATGGCGACTCCCTGCACAAGATCTGCCTCCGCGGCGACTGCTAGGCCGGTGGGCGGGGTGAGGGCGGGGCTAGAGCCCGGACAATGGAGGCATCTGGCTGCGGTTGTGGGCGTGGCCCACCCATGGGGAAGGCGCGAGGCAGTGGGCATAGCCACAGGGGTGGAGTCGGGCTGGCACGATGGGCGGGGCGGTGGGCGGGGATGCGCCTGTTCTGGTCCCTGGAGAGCTGCGAGCCCCACACCAATTGTGACAGCCCAGGCAGGTCACAAGGAGTGTGGACAGAGTATGACATTTGGAATTACAAATACCTGGGTTCAAGCCTCCACTGGCCTGTAACCTTGGACAAGTCATTTCACCTCTCTGAGCTTGTTTCCTTATCTGAAAAACAAGCATGATAGCAGCACCCATTCCACAAGACTGTTGTGAGGATTAAATGAGACAACACGGCCAGGCACGGTGGTTCACGCCTGTAATTCCAGCACTTTGTGAGGCTGAGGCAGGCGGATCACGAGGTCAAGAGTTCGAGACCAGCCTGACCAACATGGTGAAATCTAGTCTCTACTAAAAATACAAAAAATACTAGCCGGGCGTGGTGGTGCGCGCCTGTAATCCCAGCTACTCAGGAGGCTGAGGCAGGAGAATCGCTCGAACCCTGAAGGCAGAGGTTGCAGTGAGCTGAGATCACGCCACTGCATTCCAGCCTGGGTGACAGAGCAAGACTCCATCTCAAAAAAAAAAAAAAAAAAAAAAAAAAAAACAACACAGTGCTCTTAGCACAGTTCTGGGTGTATAATAAATGATTACACATTTATTATAAATGTTTTTGGTTTGTTTGTTTTTTGTTTTGAGACGGAGTTTCACTCTGTTGTCCAGGCTGGATGGAGTGCATTGGCACGATCTCAGTTCACTGCAAACTTCGTCTCCTGTGTTCAAGCGATTCTCCTTCTCAGCCTCCCGAGTAGCTGGGATTACAGGTGTGTGCCACCACGCCCGGCTAATTTTTTGTATTTTTAGTAGAGACAGGGTTTCACCATGTTGGCCAGGCTGTTCTCAAACTCCTGACCTCAAGTGATCCGACCGCCTTGGCCTCCCAAAGTGCTGCGGTTACCGGTGTGAGATTTTTCTTTTATTATAAAATTATTATAATGCTTTTGGTATCCATTGCCTAAGTTCTTTATAACTTAGGTAATGTTTACTCTCTATTGTATGGATAACATAATAATAGCAAACACATGGGCCCTCTTTTAAGTGCTTTACATGTATTAACGGTAACTTATTTAATCCTCACAAGAGCATAAGGTAGGTGTTGTTATCCTCTCCATTTTAATAGTTGTGGGAACTGAGACGATGACGTTAAATAACTTTTCCAATGACAAAGCAATGGACAGAATTTCGACCCAAGAGGCTTTGCACCAGTCTTCACTTACCGAATCCCTATACCACATCATCTCTCCAATTCTGCTTTGGAGTTTTGACAATAATGAGGCATGAAATCATTCATCAGAGGTTGTAGAGCTAGCTAGAGTCTTTACAGTCCAACATCTTATTTTAGAAAGGAAGAATACAAACATCTCAACTAACGAATCATACATACATTAGTTGAGACTTGGTGAAATGGAGTCGTTTGAAACATTTCGTTTGCCTGACAACTTTACAGGGACACACAGGCCAGTGATTATCTGCATACCAAAATTGATTCCTCTTCTGCGGTACTTCGGCTGGGCTCACGTGACTTCTGCGCTGGGATCTAACTCCGATCACAACCCCCACCCCTCTGCTGCGGCTGGCGTAGATTCCGCGCGTCACATGTTGGCATGTGACTGGATCTGGCCAATCAGAGCAGTTCATCCCTCTCCGCTCGCTGATTCGCTCCAAAGATAGGCTACTGAGCCATTTGGAACCCACGAAACATCTTCTCCATCCCTGTGCCAGGACTGTGGAAGTAGGCTCACTCTCTCCTGCTGATGCTGCAGCTCTTGGGATGCCAGGAGGGGAACCGCCTAAGGAAGATGCTGAGAGAAGAGAGAGGGAGGGATACAGACCAGGCCCAGATGCGTTTGCGTTGAATCTGAAGTCGGTAGGTCCCTGGACATTTCTATTATGGAAGCCAAGAAGAACCTCCCCTCCACCCTCTGAAGCCAGCGTGGATCGGTTTTCTAGCACTTGCAGTGTCTGCACGGTCTCCTCTGCTTCCTTCTCCATTGCCCTTTCTCACCAGCCCAGGCCCCCCACCCTGAACTACTGGGACACATGCTGTTCCTGCCTCCAGGCATGCACTTCTTCCTGCAGCCCCCTTCCCAACTAACTCCTTCTTGAACTTGATAGCTCCATTGTCACTTTCGAGTCTTCCCTAAACCACCCCCTTCCCAATTAAGTTTCATATACTTTTCTTTCATTGGGCTTATCACGATTACTAATTGTTTGGGTGATTATTTGACAAATATCACCACCTCAGCCCCTGTACACTATAAGCCCCATGAGGGTAGGCTCTTTGTCCCTCCTGCTGATCACTGTTTCCCAGGACCTGGCACAAGTATGGTACTCAAGAAATGTCTGGAAAATTGAGGGCCTTTTCCTTACTGGAAAGAAAATGGGCAGTAGCACAGCATTATATAGTGTTTGCACCATACAAGGATATTACTGGAAAAAAAACCCAAACTTTTCTAAGAGACAGAGTCTTGCTCTGTTACCCAGGCTGGAGTGCAGTGGCCGGATCTCAGCTCACTGCAAGCTCCGCCTCCCGGGTTTACGCCATTCTCCTGCCTCAGCCTCCCCAGTAGCTGGGACCATAGGGGCCCGCCACCTC
>NW_016816271.1:0-3426 GCF_001698545.2 Rhinopithecus bieti
TGCTTTAAATTATTAATCCCAGTTTTCAGAATTTTATAATTATAAAGATCAGCATACTTTAAGTGATAAGATATTAAACTTTTCTCCTGTGTCGAGCATGAGGAATCCCAATGTACTTTGCTAGGAAGAAAGCTACAGCTGAATTCTAACCAAAGGCAACCTCAACTTTATAAATACTTCCTTTGAAATATTAGACACTAGACCTTCATGTGTCAATTCATTTGAGTAGTAACTACTTTCTTTCCGGGGCCTGATCAGCTTCTATTTCCTGGATAACTTGGGGCAATAAATAAAATGTTCTTGCTATGGAAAAAGCTACAAATGAGACTACATTTTTCCATCTTAAAATTTCTTCACAGACTCAAACTGGATATAGGAAGAAAACACATTTTTTTCTTTGATCTTTTATTAGGTTCTATATCACTCTATCTCTTGTTCTTATTTTTCTTTAGTAGTTTTCCCTTTTTTCTTTAAACATAAACTCCTCTATCTTCTCTACATTTATGTGAGCTAGCTCATATACAATACTTTAAACACAGGCATTTGAATTCCTCTCTGAATTTTGAATTCTTGAATCCTATCCAACTTATATATTTTGCCACAGGTAAGAAGGAGATATTACAGTCTACTTACTCTCTTTGGTACCTTGCCCTTCCAAAGGATTGTCAGGATCCTCCTGAATAGGTCATACACTTTTGCTCTGAAGTTTGTATGCATACCCTATCTGATTATACTTCCCTGAAATATACCGAGGGGCATTTTCTAGAGGGCATCTGTCTTACATGATAAAGCATGTTATGCGTAGCTCAGGCACCCTGCTGATATTCACTAAGAATAATAATTTCATGGGAATTTTCTATTCTAGGAAAACCATCATTTGCTTTTTAATAAAACTCTCCCTCAGGTGTTCTTGGCACATGTGTCAAAGGCAAAAATACTTTAGGTAAACAGAGCCCGACATCCCCCTCCCCTAGCATTGGGGTGAAAGGGGTTAAATAAGGGCAGCTGCAAATCTATGCCTAACTACTAGTGGGAGTTGCCAGAAAATATTTTAAAAGGGGACATATTTCCCTCAGGAATTACTTTCTGAAGCAATGCTTCTCCCCCATGTGGTGAGAGGTTTAACTTTCATTTCTAATTCCTGCATCCTCTATTAGAGGAGATAATATAGAAGTTAATGACTTAGAGTTCTCATTTTTTCTTATTAAAGATCCACATTTTAAAAATAAAGATAAGTTATTTCTCAATTCAGAATATATTTAAAACCAAATGAGGTAACATATATCCCTATGGCCATTCCACTCTAAAACTTTTACTTTTCTTATTTATCCATTTAACAAACATTTACTGAACACTTAACTCCATCTCACGTAGTTGACTAGGCTCTGTGGAGGATAAACAGGCCAATGAGATGCAATTTCTGTCTTCAAGAAGCTAATAATTTAGCATGAAATACAAATACATTCATGACTACTGTTAACACAACATGATTGACTATTAGAGTAAGGACTGGAAAAAGTGTTTGGGAGAATACAGGAGGGAATAGTGAATTATGCTTGCAGTGGATGGGGATATATCATATATCTCCACAAGAAACCTCACAAAATAGAAAAATTCAGACTTGTCTTTCTAGAAAATTTGTTACAGGAATAAAATTATCTCACAGAATTCCATAGGAAGAAAATATGCATCAGGATATTTGATGAATCCCATGTATATTGCTTTGTTGAAAGAAAACCCTGCTAACATGTTGAACACAGAAAATGAAAAAAAGAAAGAAAAAGGCTAAGTGATTTGAGAGTGAATAATCATCAACAGATGTAGTTTTCCTTAACATCTGTACATTCCCAGAGAATAAAGCCATGAGAAATAAATGCTGCTATTGAAGAAAGGTTTTTCTAAAGCAGAGGTTTCTGAAACTTGTCTAACATTCAGCAAATGATTTGTCTATAACTTATCTATAAAACAGACAATTCAACCATTAGCAAATGTGTGATGATAAGTATTGTAAAAACAAAACTGTAGCCTATCTAGACTTCTTCATAGTTCCTGCTTTAGAGATGAGTAACATCCCCTTGGAATCTTCCTCTTCTAGGAATATGCAACCTTTTAAAAGAGAGACATACATATCAAAATAGCTATAATAAAGTCAGGCTGGGTGGAGTGGAGGAACTGGGGTATCATTGCCAATCAGCAGGGGATTTCTTCTGGTGTGATGGAAATATTCTAGAATTAGATTGTAATTATGGTTGCACCACTGTGTATATATTAAATATGATAGAATTGACCACTTTAAATGGGTGAATTGTATAGTATGTGAATTAAATCTCAGTAAAAAAAAAAATCAGGCTGTGATAAGTACTGTGTTTGTCTTATATATGAAGCACGGTGGGCATTTGTGAAAATAGATTAATTCTGACTGGGGTATATGAGACTTCTTGAGGGAGGTACAATTTGAGCTGGGACTTGAAAGATGAAAACTCTGGTAAGCAAATACTAGGAATAAATTTGGGAAGAAAGGGCAATCCAGGAAAGAAAACGGCATGATGAAAGGCATTGATATAGGAAAGTTAATGGCAGTGTTGTACAAAGTGTGGCCCATAGAATGATGCTTGTCTGCAGACCATTTGTTATTGGTTGTGGAACACATAAGTATAAAAACTGAGAGTAGTTCCTTTCGAAACTTATATAGTAATGTTCCATTATTGTGACATCCAAATGTCATCTTTTTTCCTAATAATTCATTCTTATATTTCATAAAGTATTGATTTGTGATAGATTAGAACTTTAAAGAAAATGTCCTTTCACCATAGTCAGCCTGAGAAACAGTGGTATAAAGCATGGGAAGAGAATAATTAGCCTGTGTGGTGAAAAGATGTGTGTGTCTGTGTGTGTGTAACACACACAACATGCATGAGAACAGAGGTGAGGAAAGATGGAATAAAAAACAGAGGATGGGAGCAAGACGGCCGAATAGGAACAGCTCCAGTCTCCAACTCCAAGCGCGAGCCACAAAGAAGACTGGTGATTTCTGCATTTTCAACTGAGGTACTGGGGTCATCTCACCAGTGAGTGCCGGACAATTGGTGCTGGTCAGCTGCTGCAGCCCGACCAGCGAGAGCTGAAACAGGGTGAGGCATCACCTCACCTGGGAAGCGCAAGGGGAAGGGAATCCCTTTTCCAAGCCAGGGGAACTGAGACACACAACACCTGGAAAATCGGGTAACTCCCACCCCAATATTGTGCTTTAAGCAAACGGGCACACCAGGAGATTATACCCACCCCTGGCCGGGAGAGTCCCACGGCCACAGAGCCTCCCTCATTGCTGGCACAGCAGTCTGCAATCTAACTGCAAGGCAGGAGCGAGGCTGGGGAGGGACGCCCGCCATTGCTGAGGCTTCAGTAGGCAAACAAAGCCACTGGGAA
>NW_016816272.1:0-1194 GCF_001698545.2 Rhinopithecus bieti
ATTGGAGTAAAACACTTACCATGAGAGTTACCCTCTTAACACATCTTTAAGTGTACAATATATTAGGTACAATGTTAACTTTTAAAACTGTTGTACATTTTAATGCATTTTTTTGTCTAATAAGGCACATCCCCCTTGTCATCCTTCTTTTTCAGAATTTGTCTGTGTGTTTTCAAATATTTACTCTTTCATATGAACCTTAACACCATTGTGTCAGATCCTCCCTCCATCAAAATCTCTTAAATTTATAGACTAACTTAAATAGTTAACCTCTTTTTACAATATTGAATCTTACTACACATCTCTTAAGTTTATTCTTTAGTATTTTTGGGGTTCCCCCCAAAAAACAAACAAACAAAAAACTAAAGAAATAAACTTCATAAGGAGATATATATGAATAAGAGCTTTTTACATTATATTTTCTAGATTATTATTGTTGGTGTATATGTGATATAATTGTGTAACTGCATAATTTTGATATATTTAACTGCCAACTTATTAAACTCTCTAATACCTCTCTATATTAACTCAACCTTAGTAAACTCTGTAATTAGAGTGGATGTTTCACAAAAACAAATATATCATCTAACACACATGAATTTTCTACAGAATGTATAAATTAACGTAAATTTACATCTGTTTATTTTACAGTTCCTCTGAGAGGGGAACTGTTAAGTCAGAGCATTTTACTGTTAACCTTATACCTTTTTGCACCTTGTGTCTTCTCATTACTATGAGCATATGTACTACTTTGATAATAAAAAATAAGTTTTAAAAAAGTGCCAACCGGGCACGGTGGCTCACGCCTGTAATCCCAGCACTCTGGAAGACTGAGGCGGGCGGATCACGAGGTCAGGAGATTGAGACCATCCTGGCTAACACGGTGAAATCCCGTCTCCAGTAAAAAATACAAAAAATTAGCCAGGCATGGTGGCGGGCGCCTATAGTCCCAGCTACTCAGGAGGCTGAGGCAGGAGAATGGCATGAACCTGGGAGGCGGAGCTTCCAGTGAGCCGAGATTGCGCCACTGCACTCCAGCCTAGGCCACAGAGGGAGACTCTCAAAAAAAATAAAATAAAATAAAAGTGCCACTCTCTGACCTCGCCATACTGCTTTCAGGAATAAATGGAGGGATAATGGAGAGATACTCAAAGATAATAATATAGGAATATTCATCAGAGCAAAATAAGTGGA
>NW_016816273.1:0-2304 GCF_001698545.2 Rhinopithecus bieti
AGAAAAAGCTTTGAGATGTGTTCATTTATCTTATCACACTACACAATTCTTTTCATGGAGCAGTTTTGTATCACTATTATTGGGGAATCTGAGAAGGGATATTTTGGATCACATTGAAGATTATGGTGACAAAGGAAATATCCTCATATAAAAACTTGAAAAAAGCTGTCTGAGAAACTGCTTTTGATATGTGAATTCATCTGTCAGACTTACACCTTCTTTGCTAACACTGTTTTTGTGGAATCTGCAATGACATATTATGGAGTGCGTTGAAGCTTATGGTGACAAAGTAAACGTCCTCATAAAAAAACTTGAAGGAAGCTTTCTGAGACACCGCTTCATGATGCATTAGTTCAGCTCACAGAGGTACATGATATTTTGCATGGATCAGTTTGGTAGCCCTGTTTTTGGAGAATCTGAGAAGGGATATTTTTGATCTCATTCAAGCCTGTGGTGACAAAGGAAATATCCTGAAATAATAACTCTAAAGAAGCTTTCTGAGAAACTTCCTTGTGATGTGGGAATTCATCTCACAGTGTTACACCTTTTCATGCAGCAGTTTGCTGACACTGCTTTTGTGGAGTCTGCAAGAGGATATTTTGGAGCGAATTGAAGCCTATGTTGAAAAAGGAAATATGCTCAGATAAAAACTAGAAAGAAGCTTTCTGAGAAACTGCTTTGTGACATGTGAATTCATCTCACAGAGATACACTGTTCTTTTCATTTATCAGTCTACTAACACTGTTTTCTTAGAATCTGCCATGGGATATTTGGGATTGCATTTAAACTTATGGTGACAAAGAAAATATCTTCATATAAAAACTAGAAAGAAGCTTTCTGAGAAACCAATTTGTGATGTGTTAATTCATCTCACAGAGTTACACAATTGTTTTCATGTATCAGGTTGGTAGCACTGTTTTTGAGGACACTAAGAAGGAATATTTTCAGTTACATTGAAGCCTTTGGTGACTAAGGAAAACACTCAGGTAAAACTACAACAAACGTTTCTGAAAAGTTGTTTTTGATGTGTGAATTCATCTCACCATGATGTACCTTTCTTTTCAGGGATCTGTTTGCTAACACTGTTTTCGTGGAACAAGTAAAGGGATATCTGGGAGAGCATTGTGGCTCAAAGTGAAAAATGCAATATCCTCAGATAAAAATTAGGAAGAAGCTTTCTGAGAAACGGCTTTGTGATGTGTGAATTCATCTCACAGAGCTACGCCATTCTTTTCATTGCACAGTTTGATAACACTTTTTCATGGAATTTGCAAAAGGATATTTGGGCATGAATTGAAGCCTATGGTGACAACGGAATTTTCCTCAGAGGAAAACCATAAAGAAACCTTCTGAGAAACTGCTTTGTGATGTGTTAACTCATCTCACCACATTACACGTATCTTTTCATGGATCACATTGAAGCCTACGTTGAAAACGGAAATATCTTTAGATAAAAGCTAGAAAGAAGCTTTCTGAGAAAGTTCTCCATGATGTGGAAGTTCATCTCACAGATTTACACCTTTCTTTTCATGGAGCACTTTGCTAACACAGATTTTGTGAAATCGTCATAGGGATATTTGGGAGCGCATTGAGGCCTGTAGCGAAAATTGAAATATCCTCATAGAGAAACTTGAAAGACGCTTTCTGAGAAACTGCTTTGTGATACGTGAATTCAATGCACAGAGTTACACTGTTTTTTTCATTCAGCAGTTTGCTTACACTGTTTACTTGGAATCAGCAATGGGATATATCAGAGCACATTGACACTTATGGTGACAAAGGAAATATCCTCAGACAAAAACTAGAAAGAAGGTTTACTTGGAATCTATAATGGCATATTTCACAGCATATTGAGCTTATTGTGAAAATTAAATATCCTCAGACAAAACTAGAGAGAAGCTTTCTGAGAAATTGCTTTGTGTGGTGTTAATTCATCTCACAGGGTTACATGATTATTTTCATGGATCAGTTTGGTAGCACTGTTTTTCGGAAATCTCAGAAGGGATATTTTGGATCGCATTGAAGCCTACAGTAACTAATGAAATATCATCAGATAAAATCTAGAAAGAAGCTATTTGAGAAAGTTCTTTGTGATGTGTGAGTTCATCTCACAGAGCTACACCTTTCTTTTCATGGAGCAGATTGCTAACACAGTTTTTGTTTAATCTGGAAAGGGATATTTGGGAGTCCATTGAGGCCTATAGTGTAAAAGGAAATATCTTCAGAAAAAACTAGAAAGAATCTTTCTGAGAAACTACTTTGTGATATGTGAATTCATCTCATAGAGTTACACTGTTCTTATTA
>NW_016816273.1:6674-7849 GCF_001698545.2 Rhinopithecus bieti
CACTGTTTTCTTGCAGTCTGCACTGGGATATTTCGGAGCACATTGAAGCTCATTGTGAAAACGAAGTACCTTCAGACAAAACCAGAAAGAAACTTTCTGAGGAACTGCTTGATGATTTGTAAATTTATCTCACAGAGTTACAGGATTCTTTTCATGGATTAGTTTGATAGCACTGTTTTTGAGAAATCTGAGAAGGGATATTTTGGATTGTATTGAAGCCTATAGTGTCAAAGAACATATCCTCAGATTAAAACTAGAAAGAAGCTTTCAGAAAAACTTCTTTGTGATGCGTGAATTCATCTCACAGAGTTACAACTTTATTTTCATGGAGCAGTTTGCTAACACTGCTTTTGTGGAATCTGCAAAGGGATGTTTGGGCGCGCATTGAGGTCTACGGTAAAAAAGGAAATATCCTCATGGAAAAACTAGAAAGAAGCTTTCTGAGAAATTGCTTTGTGATGTGTCAATTCATCTCACATAGTTTTACACTGATTTTTCATTGATCAGTTTGTTACAGTGTTTTCTTGGAATTGGCAATGGGATATTTTGGAGCGCATTGAAGCTTATGGTGACAAAGGAAATATCCTCATATCAAAACTACAAAGAGACTTTCTGAGAAACCACTTTGTGATGTGTTAATCCACCTGACTGAATTACATGATTTTTTTTTTTTTGGATTACTTTGGTAGCACTGGTTTTGGGGAACCTGAGAAGGGATATTTTGGTTCACATTGAAACCTATGCTGACAAAGGAAATATTTTCAGATAAAACTAGAAAGAAGATTTTGAGAAAATGCTTTGTGATGTGTGAATTCGTCTCACAGAGTTACTCTGTCCTTTTCACTGAGCAGTTTGCTCACTCTGTTTTCCTCGAATCTGCAATGGGATGTTTCAGAGTGCTTTGAAGCTTATGGCTACAAATAAATATCCTCAAAAAAAACTAGAAAGAATCTTTCTGAGAAACTGCTCTGTGATATGTGAATTCATATCACAGAGTTACATGATTCTTTTCATGAATCAGTTTGGTAGTCCTATTTTTGGTGAATCTGAGAAGGGATATTTTGGATCGCATTGAAGCCTATGATGACTAAGGAAATATCCTCAGATAAAAACTAGAAAGAAGCTTTCTGAGAAACTTCTTTGTGATGTGTGATTTTATTTCACAGAATCACACA
>NW_016816274.1:0-23092 GCF_001698545.2 Rhinopithecus bieti
TTTACGACTCATATTTTCTGATCAGACTTACAAATCCAGCTAAAGTGTTTAATCAATATAGAGCACTTAAAATGATGTCAGTTATAGAATGGTTTTACCTGAAAGCAGTGCTTAAGCTAATTTCCTGTTAAAAAATAAATTTTTTTTAATAAAACCTTCTCTTTAGCATATATTTCTCTAAATTGAATCTAATGCCTAAGACATTGCATCAAATTTAACCTGCTTCTCTAATTCTTATTGAAGAAGCTGCATAAAATACAAGAATAAATATTCAAATACATAGCTGCCTACGTACTTACAGGCTGATTTGTGGGACTTTGAATCTGTCTTTGCATTTAGATGCCCATATTTCACTTGGACTTATCGGAGGTAACCAGCAGCTGCTGGGAATACCTCAGTTATTTTCCAGGTGTATGGCACTGAATCAAGAGCATTCACTTTCCCCTATGTTGATGTTTAGAAATTAGGCCACTTTCGCTCAAATATAGAAAAGTGAGAAGGCTTCTGGCCTAAGTCAGTGTCATCATGAAGGGTACAAATAGAGTAGAAACAAATCGAGTCACTAAAACCTGGACTTATCGGCTTTAAGGTCATCCCTTAAAGTTGAAAAATGTCAGTTAGAATGACTAAAAGAAAGTACAGCTTTGAATAGTCAATAGCAAGTATGCCAGGCTGATGGGTCTAATAAGAAAAATAATAGAGTTTCTATAGGCATTTAGATTAATCTATTGATGATTTAGCCACAAAGTAGTTATTAGGGAAAATTTGTGATTTTTTTTTTTAGATCAATTTCAGTAGTTGTATCAGGTACTTGACATGAGAGGTTTTCCTTTATTTCTCACAAATCTCTGAACAAGTATTTCTATCTTTAGTTTACAAATAATGTGAAAGTCAAAAGGTTAAGTAACTTGCACTAGGTCATATGGTAAGTAATGGAGCTAGGATTTGAACCGAATTCAATCTGGTTCCAGAGCCCATAAGCTTTCTTTTCAGTTAGTCTGCCACTTAAAGAGAAGCGATATCTCTGAAACACAAAATACTTTTTGGGACCACTATCAGATACGATTATCTATGGCTGCAACGAACCGCAAAACCTTGTTGTCTTCAAATAATAAATATGTATTGTTGCCCACCAATCTGTGGGTCAGGTAGGCAACTTTACTGGTCTTGGCTAGACTTGGCTAAGGTAATACTGTCTCATTGTATGTCTGTGGTCAACTAGCAGGGAGACTGATTTGTCTAGAATTATCTCAGCTAGGATAATTTATCTCTTTTCCACATGGTCATTTGTCTTTCCATAGGCTTGCCTGGGAATGCTTTTATGACAAAGAGTTATAAGAAGGAGAATGGAAGCAGGTAAGGCCTCTGGACACCTAGGTAGGAACAGACACACTGATACTTCTGCAATATTTTATTGTCAAAGGCAAGTCAAAAAGCCAAATCACATTCAAAGGAGGAGGATAAAGATTCTACCTTTGGGCTGGGCACGGTGACTTACGCCTGAAATCCCAGCACATTGGGAGGCCGAGGCAGGTGGATCACCTGAGGTCAGGAGTTCGAGACAGCCTGGCCAACATAGCAAAACCTCATCTCTACTAAAAATACAAAAATTAGCTGAGTATAGTGGCAGGTGACTGTAATCCCAGCTACTCGGGAGGCTGAGGCATGAGAATCGCTTGAATCTGGGAGGCAGAGGTTGCAGTGAGCCGAAATGGCACCACTGCACTCCAGCCTGGGTGACAAAAGTGAAACTCCATCTCAAAAAACAAAAAACAAAAAATTCTACCTTTGTATAGGAGGAGCTGCAAAGACACATAGCAAAGGGCATGTAAAAAAGCAATGAACAATTGGAGCCATTTTTGCAATTAATCTACCACAGAGATAAAAAAAAAAAAAAAAAAAAAAAAAAAAAAAAAAAAAAAAGCAATGTAAACCAGGACTGTTTTCTCATCTATTTGTTTACTCATTCAATAAATAGTAATTGATTCTTACTACAGCTAAGGCATCTTACCAGTACTAAGAATTCCAGTGGTGAATAAAACAGATAAAAATTCCAAAAGGAAGACAAGCAGTATGCAAAATAAATACTTAAAATTGTTAGTGTATACATTAGTCAACTCAGACTTCCATGAACAAAGTCCAATAGACTGAGTCATTTAAACCTAGAAACTTATTTTCTCACAGTTCTGGAGGCTGGAAATCCAAGATCAAGGTGTCAGCAGGTTTAGTTTCTGGGGAGCCTCTCTTCTTGGCTCACAGATGGTCGTCTTCTCAACTGTGTCCTCACGTGTTGTTCTCTGTGTGTGTGCTCCTGGTATCTCTCCCTCTTCCTATAAGGACAGCAATTATATAGAATCACACACTTATGACCTTATTTAAACTTAGTTATCTCTTTAAAGTCCTATCTTTAACATTGGGGATTAGACCTTCAGCATATGAATTTGGCAGGTAGAGGACACAATTCAGTCCATACAGTATATTAGATAATAAAATATCACTAAGAGAAAAACACAGGATGTGAGATGAAAACTGTTGGCTGTGGAAAACTTTATATAGAATAGCCAGGAGATACCTCACTGAGAACATGACATTTGAAGGGTGGATCTGGTTATGTGACTATCAGAGAAGAACATTTCAGGCAGAGGAAACAGTAATTTAACAAGCCTCAAAGAGTCCCCAGGGCAGTGTCTGCCTGGTTTACATAGAGGCATAGCAGGAGACGCCTGATGATGGAGAGAGCATTAGAGTGTGGGGTGAAGCTTAAAGTGATCCAGATCAGACAGACCATAGTGAGGATTTGGCTTTTACTCAGAAATGCAATGAATAATCATTAGAAGCTGGAGAGCAGAAGATTTAAACAACCTGATTCATGCTTCCTGACTTAACAAAATAGATGGTTGAGAGTAACCTAGGTGAACAGTTAGGAGCTGTGGTACTGGTGAGGTTGGTGAAAACGAAATGAATTCTAGTTATATTTAGAACCTACCCCTACAGGCTGTGCTGACAGAGCAGGTGTGGGTTGTGATAGAAATAGATGTTGCTATGGTTTGAATGTCTCCCAAAGTTTGTGTGTTAAAAACATAATCCCCAGTGGAACAATGTGGAAAGGTGGGATTTTAAAGAAATAATTAGGTCGTGAGGGCTCTGCCCTCACAAATGGACCACTGCTGTTATCACAAGAGTGGTTTCCCTCTCTTGCTCACCTGCTTTCTTGCCCTTCTGCCTTCCGCCATGGGATGACACATTAAAAAGGCCCTCAAAAAAATGTAGACCCCTTGACTTTGGACTTCCCAGCCTCCAGAGCTGTGAAGAAAAAAAGCTCTATTCTTTATAAATTACCCAGTCTCAGATATTCTGTTATAGTTGCACAAAAGGGACTAAGACAGAAAAATAGTACTGAGAGTAGGGTTGCTGCTATAACAAATACTTGAAAATGTGAAAGTGACTTTGGAACTGAGTAGTGGGTGGAGGTTGGAAAAATTTGGAAGAGCAGCCTAGAAAAAAGCCTCGATTGCCATAAACAGAGTGTTAAAGGTGATTCTGGTGATGGCTCAGAAGACGACAAAAGCTGTAGGGAGAGCCTAAATCTTAGGGATTACTTACATGTTTGTGATCAGAATTAGAAATACAGACAGTAAAGCCCGTTCTGATGATGTCTTAGATAAAAATAAGAAAAAAAAAAGTATTGAAAATTGGAGTAAAGGCCATCCTTGTTATAGAATTGCAAGGAATTTGGTGGAATTATGCCCACGTCCTAGGACTTTGTAGAAAGTAGAACATAAGAGCAATGAACTACAATATCTGGCAGAAGAAATATCTAAGCAGCAAAGCATTCAAATGCTGCAGGGCTTATTTTTACCACTTACAATAAAATGAGATAAAAGATAAATGACTTGAAAGCAGATCTTATAATTAAAAGGGAAGCAGAATGGAAAGACTTGGAAAACTCTCAGCTTGACCATGTAAGAATAAAAAATTTTGTTTAGAAGAGGACACTAAGGGTGGAGCCAAGCAACCATTTGCTAAAGATACTAATATGACTAATACTATAAGAAGCCAAGTTCTATTAATCAAGACAATAGGAGAATGACCCCAAAGGTATTTCAGAGAGTTTCAAGGCAAGCTAAAACCTTGAGGTCAAGGTTTCCAGAGAGACATTTGCAGGACCTCAGCATTCGAGGACCTGCACATTGGAACTCTGCTCCCCAAATTCCAGTGCAGCACTCCTCGGCTGCCCCAGCTATGGCTCAAGTAGGCCCACGTGCAGCTCAATCCACCACTCTAGAAGGTATAAGCCATAAGCCTTGGCAGTATCCATGTGGTTCTAATTCTGCAGGTTTTGTAGAATGTAAGAGCTCTGTGGCCATGGCAGCCTCCACCTAAATTTCAAAGGATATCTTGGACAGCCTGGAGGCCCAAGCAGAGACTTGTCATGGGGACAGAGCCATAACAAAGAGTCCCCTGTAGGGCAATGCCTAGTGGAACTATGAGAGCCGGGCAGCCCCCAAGATCCCAGAACTGTAGGGCCACCAGCGGGCAACTCCAGCTTGGAAAAGCTGCATACATGATGCTCTAACCTGTGAGAGCTGCTTAGTAGTCTGAGCCAAGAAAACCCATAGGGGCAAGGCTTCCTGAGCCTTGGGGGCCCAACTCTCACCCCGATGTGCTCAGGATTCAGGCCATGGAGTCAAAGTAGATTATTCTGGTGTCATAAGATTTAATATTGTTTTCCCTCTTGGGTTTTGGACTTACTGGAGATCAGTTATTCCTGTCTTCTTGTTTATTTCTTCCTTTTAGAATGGGAATGTTTTGTTTTTAGAGAGACAGGGCCTTGCTTGTCACTTAGCAGACTGCAGTGGCACAAACATGGTTTACTGCAGCCTTGACCTTCTGGGCTCAAGCAGTCCTCCCACTTCAGCTTCCTGAGTAGCTGGGACTATAGGCATGTGCCACCACACCCAGCTAATTTTTATATTTTTAATTTTTGTAGAGACAGGGTCTCACTATGTTGCCCAGGCTGGTCTCAAGCTCCTGGCCTCAAGTGATTCCCCCTACCTCAGCCTCCCAACGTGCTGGAATTATAGGCATGAGCCACCAAACCCAGCCAGGAATGTTTTTCCTATGCCTGTCCCACCGTTGTATTTTGAAAATATATGAAACTTGTTTAGTTTCATGGGCTCACAGAAAACTTGCCTCAGGATGCATTGTGCCTTGATCTTATTCATATCTGATTTAGATGAGACTCTAGACTTTGGACTTCTTAATATTTTTTCTATAACAAGTTAAGACTTTTGGAGCTATTGGGATAGAATGAATATATTTTGCATGTGAGAAGGACAAGAATTGGGCCAGAAACAGATTGGTATGGCTTGAATGAGCCCCCTCATGAGGGCTCCTTCCCCGTGAAGGGATTAATGACATTGTTGCAGGAGTGAGTTCATGATAAAAGGATGAGTTCAGCCCCTCTGTCTTTCCTTTCTCTTCACACATGCTCTCTTGCTCTTGTGCCTTCTGCCATGGGAAGACACAGCAAGAAGGCTCTTGCCAATTATGGGCCCCTCGACCTTGGACTTCTCAGCCTTCAGAACTGCAAGAAATAAATCTTGCTTTTTATAAATTACCCAGTCTTTTATTATAGCAGCACAAAAGGGACTAAGACAATATCAAAGATGATAAGGTTTTTGGCCTGGGTAAGATGAAGGAATAAAATTGCCATTAATGAAAAGGGAAAAATATTTAAAAAAAAAAAAAAAAAAAAAAAAGGAAAATCATTATTATTCACTGGTTTGTTTTGTTGGTTTAGATGGTTGTTTTTATTTGCCTGATTGGTGATAAGAATATCAAGAGCTCAGTTTTGGACATTTATTGTTAAGATGGCTGTGCCGGGGGTCCTCAAGACTGTCCCTAGCTTCAAAGATTCATTGAAAGAACTCACAAGATACAGAATATAGTTATACTCATGGCTAGGATTTATTACTGCAAAAGGATATAAAGTAAAGTAAACAAAAGGAAAAGGCACATGGAATGAAGTCCAGAGGCAACTAGGTACAAGTTTCTAAGACTCCTCTTCGGCCGAGCATGGTGGCTCACACTTGTAATCCC
This sequence comes from Rhinopithecus bieti, assembly GCF_001698545.2. Taxonomy (NCBI): domain Eukaryota; kingdom Metazoa; phylum Chordata; class Mammalia; order Primates; family Cercopithecidae; genus Rhinopithecus; species Rhinopithecus bieti. Next base: position 6,103 of record NW_016816274.1, read on the forward strand.
AGCACTTTGGGAGGCCGAGGTGGGCAGATCACGAGGTCAAGACTACGAGACCAGACCTGACCAACATGGTGACACCCCGTCTCTACTAAAAATACAAAAGTTATCCGGTGGTGGTGGCACACGCCGTAATCCCAGCTACTCAGGAGGCTGAGGCAGGAGAATCGCTTGAACCCATCAGGCGGAGGTTGCAGTGAGTTGAGATCACACCATTGTACTCTAGCCTGGGCGACAGAGTAAGATTCTGTCTCAAAAGAAAAAAGAAAAAACAATAACAACAACAACAACACTCCTCTTCTAGTGGAAACACACAGGACAAACTTAATTCCTTCCTCTGGCAACAAGTTGTGGCAACATCTGCAAAATGTTGTGTTATGAGGGAAAGTCATTAGAGGTTCAATGCCCAACATTTGTATTGAAGGTTGTTCATACAGGCACTCTCTGTCTGGCATGTACCAAAATCCTAGACTCTCAAAAGGAAATTACATGTTCAGTATAAACCACACTGTTCGTACAAACAATTTAGACACAGCGAGTCACTCTTATCAGTTAACTGTGGACTGGGAACACTTTGATAGCGAAGTTCCAGTGCCAACCAAAGGTCAACCATTCAAGCAAACCTTTCTAAAGATTGTTGCCTCAGGTTTGCTGTTTAACTCTTTTCTGCACAATATCCTTTAGCCATATCAGTGTAGATATCAAGTAGAAAGTTGTCTATACATATTTTTAGTCCAGGGAAAATTCCTGGGCTGAAGATATGCATTTGGGATTCATCAGCATAAAGATAGTGCTTAGTAATGAGACTAGCTAAGATCTCCTAAGGAGGAGAACAATGGACGTTCACAAACCAAACTCTGGGGCCCGTTAACATTTAGAGGTCAGAGAGATAAGAAGCAACAAGTAAGCGAGGGGAGAAAAAAGAAATAAGAAGCTGCTAAGTAGGTAGAAGTAGAAAAATAAGATGAGCAAGACCCTAAGCCATCCTGGAAATGAAGCAAATGTTTTATAAACTACAACTCAAGTTAGATGAGGAGTGAGAAATGATGCCAGATTACGTGTTGATGCTTACAGATAATCCACAGCATTTATTTGAAACATTTTGGAAATGCTTAGCTAAGTATGCCCCTGGCTCTTCAGTTCCTACAGTGCATTGTATGAAGATTGGAAATATATAGATGGTTGATGAAAATAAATAAAGCAAGCATAATCCTGGCACTACTCACTCTGTCTCCATCAGTCAGCCCTCAATGAGCACTTGACGAAGTCAGTTACAGAGAAACTAGTCTAAGGATCATTCAGGACCAAGTGGAAAGAGAGCTGTCTGCATGTGAAGGAAGAATAGTCCTGCCAAGTGGAGAAGGAAGAATGAAGATACAAGCTACTAAATGACTGAATGCATTCAAATTCCTTTGTCTAGTGTCTGGCACTGTAAATGCTACCATATTTATCATATTTATCATCATTAACAATAGAAAAAACGTCAGCTTTCTCCAGAACTGATCTAACTAAAACAAATCTCACAAAAAGAGAAATGAATCACAATATGATTTAGACTTTCCAGGTCTTCAAGAACCAGACACTGCATTCTTATTCTATACCAAATCCCAGTATAACACTCTGCCTACCCCAAATACTCTACACTTGGTATCGTTGAAATTACTTATACTATCTTCTTTTACAAAACAGAATTCTGTCGATTTTTGTCCTGATTCTAGCCAATTTACAAAGTCCCAGCTTTATTTGTTTATCGGACTGGCTACGTTTTACTTTTGGGACATCTTTAAGAACCTGAGTGCTTCGTTAAACATTGCACTGAAGACACCTAATACTACTCCCACCTTGCACTTAATATGTCCTCCAGTAACCATAGATATTCAGATAATAAATGAAAGAACTAAAGAATTGGTCTCGATCTCCTGACCTCGTGATCCTCCCGCCTTCACCTCCCAAAGTGCTGGGATTACAGGCGTGAGCCACCGCGCCCGGCCAGAACTAAAGAATTGGAATCATCCATTGAAATTGATTTTTTTCTTTCCTTTTTTTGTCTCCTCCTCTTTCCTTCTCTCTCACTCTCTCTCTCTCCCTCCCTCTCCCCTCCCTCCCTCCCTCTCTCCCTCCCTCTCTTCCTTCTTCCCTCTCTCTTTCTCTCTATCTCCTTTATTTCTCTTTGTTCTTTATTTTTCTCTCTTCTTGTTGCAGTTGCAGGGAATTTTAGGATATATTCATCATTAAACTTGGGCCACTATAAACTCTAACATATTTTAGAGCAGTGACTTTGAAATTGTGGGTTGCAACTCATTAATGGATTGTAACATCTTTTATATATTTTATTAAGTGGAATACAACAAAATAGTTTAGCCTGGGCTAGTCTAGAAGGGAAATAAAAAGAAAAGAAAATACCACAGTGGATTTTATATAGTAAGAGTAAACACTGTTTCCTGGAATTTTGCTTGAGTGTGTGTGTGTGTGTGTGTGTGTGTGTGTGTGTGTGTGTGTATACTAGGTAGAAATGAAAAATGTATTTTATGTTTGGTCATGGTTCAAAACATTTGAGAAACACCACTCTAAAGACATTGTAGGAAATGATCATTTTGTAAAGCATAAGACCATTGTCTTTATAATCAGCCTAACCCAAAGACACAAATATATAATGAAGAAACAATGCATAATAAATACTCCTGCTGTGATTTCCACACAGGTTCCAGAAGCTGCAGAAGGGCACACTGTATGAGGTCTCATCCTGCTGCTGCCACAAAATGCCAGGCTTCCATTTCATTCGAGCATTTGCACAATGCACAATTGGTTCCTTTTACTGTCTGGATCAGAGCTGGTAAATATTCCCTATTCATAACAGTAGGCTTAGCATTTTTATTCAAACCTCAATGGATCCTCACACTTTTTGAGCAGCATTTGTGAACATCTTGGGTATGATTAGTATATTATCTGGCTGGAAAGACAGTTTGAGGTCTGGATGGAGACATATGCCAAATCAAATTCCCTAACAGGAGGCTTATTTGACATAAATTTTGCAAATCACACTTGGTACAGCATCGAGTTAGTGATGTATTGTTTGCCTTCAGACACAAGAGCTCCTAAGAAGTCAGAGGCTAGTTACGGTATGTGGGAAAGATCACGAAATTCCAGACCAAATATCCAGCTATTCCTCTACAGACTTGCTTCCTGGAAGTGCTTGAGATTTATCTACCTCTCAACTTTCCAAACTGATGCCCAGGTCCAAATGAGGGCTGCTGCTGTCTTGTTTTGTGTGGCTGAAAGTGCTGTATGACTATTTAAAAATTGGGTGATTTCACATGAAATTCATATCTCTAGCTTTTCTTTTTATTGTATTTTTTAATTGACAAAATGATAGTTGTACATGTTTATGGGTACAAGGTGATGTTTTACTTCGTGCATACATTGTGGAATGGTTGACTCAAGCTAATTAGCATATTCATCACCCCATCTACTTACCATTTATTGTGATGAGAATATTTAAAATCTACCCCTTTATTTTTGAAATGCACAGTACATTATTACTAACCACAGTGACCATGCCATGTAAAAGATTACTAAACTGTATTCCTTCTAGCTCAAACTTTCTATTTTTTGATCAACATCTCCCCTTCGCCCATTCGTACCCATCCCCCAGCCTCTGGTAACCACTATTCTGCTCTCTACTTGTATGAGTTTGACCTATTTAGACTCCATATTTAAGTAAGATTTCTCTTTCTGTGCCTGGCTTATTTTATTTAGCATAATGTCCTCCAGATTCATCCAAGTTGTCACAAATGACAGGATTTCCTTTTTTTCTTTTTCCTTCTTCTGGATAATATTCCATTGGGTATGTATATCATATTTTCTTTATCCATTCATCAATTGATGTTATTCTTGGCTTTTCATAGAAAATATCAGAATATATAGCAACTGGGTTGACATCTGTATTATGGCAGTGAGTAGCTGGGTCCCTGGAAGCAGCTATCTTGTTTAAAAAGCAAACCTTCACCAGGTGTTCAGTACAAGAACATGCACCTACACCAGCTTCATTCTCTTGCTTTACTGGCCTGGTCTCATGAACATTTTAATTAGCTCTCCATAATCTACCAACATGCATCTACTTAGGGCAGACCACTTAGACATAAAGATGGGTAGGTACTACTGGAGGGGATATGCCTGAAAAATAATTGAGTCAACAGTTTTTACAATTATCTTGTTTCTCATTCTAAGCACATAATTTCCTGTTTATTATACTTGTTCAGAAAATGAGTGTGGATGACTGTTTTACAGATAAACACAGTGGGCAGGGCACAACAATGGAAACCAGAAAGCCAAGTATTCTGGCAGGGAGAAGCCTGGAAAATATCATACTCATCCTCTCTTCCTACACAAATACTTTCCTCACCCATGAATCCGGTTTTCATGCCACTTCTCTCTAAGTTGAAAAAAAAAATTCAGTTGTGTAATTTTCTAGGTGTTACTACTTACAGAAAATTAAGGAGCCCAAATTATAATGTAAGAAGAATAATACCTTCCTCTTCAATATTACCCAAATGCCTCACTGGTTCTTCTGAACAAGAAGCCTTTATTCATGCTCTGCAGCCTAAAATCACTTCCCTGATTCCCAGATTCGTTCAAATGCCCCCTCATTGCATGATTTCCCAGTCCTGATGCCTCTGCTGACATCTGCTCCCTTTTCTCTGGATCATGGTAGCTCTTCCTGACTTTTCCACAAAACGATACTTACTATAAATTATTTTTCTTGATTGTGCTTTCTGCACTGATTGATCAAATAAATATTAATTTGATATTTTTAAGACAGTAAACTAATCACTATTAAGCTTATAAATTGCATAAAACCCAGCCCTTACCTTCACAGAAGTGGCATCCAACTGTAAATGACACCCAATATTTGCATAGTGACCAGTTAAAAATTGAGCACATAATGAATGGGTCCCAAGAAAATGTCTATGAAATAAATTATTAAACACAGAAAGTGAATGACTGAATGAGTACGTAAGTAAACAGATGAACTGAGGAACGATGCATTTTTGTGTCCTTATTCATGTTTTTATCCTTAAGGTATTCATGTTTTTTAAAATGTATTTATTTATTGAGACTGAGTTTTGCTCTTGTCACCCAGACTGAACTGCAATGGCACGATCTCGGCTCATTGCAACCTCCGCCTCCTGGGTTCAAGAGTTTCTCCTGCTTCAGCCTCCCGAGTAGCTGGGATTACAGATGCATGTCACCACGCCTGGCTAATTTTTGTGTTTTTAGTAGAGATGGGGTTTCACTATCTTGGCCAGGCTGGTCTCAAACTGCTGATCTCAAGTGATCCACCCGCCTCAGACCCCAAAAGTGCTGGGATTACAGGCATGAGCCACTGTGCCTGGCTGTTTTTATTTTTTTTAATTTTATGTTTGCACCATGGTGTGCTAAGCTACATTCACAGCCCTGAACTGCTCCAAATCTGAAAGTCCTATATTATACTACTCTGTATCTGTAGCTTCCATGGTAGCAATAAGTCCAGAATAAGAAAAGAAATGCAGCCAGACATGGATGAGAAAGCTTGGAGGGTCAGGAATCCAGAGACTGTTTCTGAGTGCAGAATCTACAACTGTCTGCATGTAACTAAATTTCATGAGGATGGCTTATTGATCTACGTTAAGTCTCAGTTTCCTCACATGTAGAGTAACAAGAGTAGATTAGGGCCAATTTCAAAATCATTCCAGCAGTTACTTATTATAATCCTCATTAGACCTGTGAGCACTGGGGATAGGCTTTCCCTGACATTTAAAGCATCAGAAAAAAAAAAAAAAAAAAATGAAAAATCAAAATTTATTTTTAAAAGAAAGAAAAAGAAAAATTTCAGCAGTTTTTGTTGTTTGGAATTTTTCCATCTAGTGGCTTCTGTTGCATAGTGCTAATAATTAAAAAATACATCTTAACTTACAGCTATAAAATGACAGACCTATTCTTTTATCCATGTTCTTTGGTCTGATCAATCAGGGTAGGGGCTTGCTGCTTCTTGAATTGGATTTGGATAATTGGACTTAGACTGTTTTTAAAAAAGGGGTAGATGGGTTTGTTTATTCAACCCATACCTTGNGCATAGTGCTAATAATTAAAAAATACATCTTAACTTACAGCTATAAAATGACAGACCTATTCTTTTATCCATGTTCTTTGGTCTGATCAATCAGGGTAGGGGCTTGCTGCTTCTTGAATTGGATTTGGATAATTGGACTTAGACTGTTTTAAAAAAGGGGTAGATGGGTTTGTTTATTCAACCCATACCTTGTTTAGAGGAATGTAATAGGCAGTTCTAGAAACTATCCTAGAATGAGACTCATTATTTAGAAGAGGAACAGATAAAGCAGGGATTCTTAAACATTAGCATGTTTTAGAATCACCAGGAGGGCTGTTCAGACATGGACCGTTGGGTCCCACCCCCAGAGTTTTGGATTTGATATCTTTGGAGTGGAACCCTATAATTGTATTTGTTACTACTTTCCAGATGAGGCTGATGCTGGTAGTGAAGGAACCACACTTGAGAGGCACTTTTCTACAATATATTGCCTCCCTTGTTAGCTATTACTCACAGCTGCAAAAGACAAAGTCAGAATCCATCAGAGGAAAATAGATTGTATCCAATAAAACTAAAAGATTTCTTAGAATTTAACTTGCCCAATAATAGAAAGGCCCAGCTTTCATGCAGTGGGAGTCTTCTGAGCACCTGGAGATAAGATGGCCACCACCACTTAAGAGTTCTAAAAATGGAAAGCCAAAATAAAAGACCTCTAAAGTTCTCGCCGCTCTAGGCTACTTCAAAATTTTGAATGAATGAGCATCAGAAAAAGTATATTCCATGTGCTTTATGCAGTAAATGTATGCACTAGCCCATACTTCCTTTTATTAATGTGAGCTTGATCTTTTCTGTAGTCATTGTTTTTAATGTACTTCAAAAATTCTTTTTTGCATCCACGGACTCAAAATGATGAGAAAGCAAGAGAACTGTGTTTGGAAGAAGCTTGCTTTTATCCATCTATTGCACACTTCAAATAAGCAGGGAGCTTAAAAAGGCCTTCACTCCCTTTAGTCTGTATCCTGACCGACAGAGAATAAAAAATTTAAATGAGAGAAAATCAATTATTGATCTACATTCTTTTTTCTCAGACACTTTTGTGCAATTACACTATGCTACAGTTTGCTTGGATTTCAACAGCATACATCTTATTGATTGATTTTGCTTTATTGAAATAAAATTCTAAAGTTATTAGATCTACTTTAACCCTTTACCTTCAAGGAAATGTTGTTTATGCCAAGAAGAAAGCCAAGTTGTATCATAGCTCTTTTGAAATGTTTCTGTCCTTTTATGTCTGGAGAAAACACAAGCCTTTTTATGAAAGCCTTTTATGATATTTCTTTAGCAAGGAGAGACTTTGGCAGATTTTTAAATGTCTAAGTTACAGATTCAGCAAACTTGTCTTGAGGGCCACTTGTCTGTTTGAAGAATTTATTTACTGATCTTTTTTACTACTTTGCTTATCAGATCTTCATTGTCACACCCTATGTGTGTTTCAAGGGAGCAGACAAGCAGATGAGGAGTGTGTGTGCATTGCAGGTTTTGATGCAGACATGGGCATCCCTCTCTGTTGCCTCCTTTACATTTTCACTTGGCTAAAAAGAAGAGACTGCAGAACAGTGTGACGCTCAAAATATTGACTGGATGATATAATATGAGATTTCCTTTTCATACACTAGGAAAATACATTAAAACCAGTAAGAGTGGCATAGAAGAGAAAAACTAAAGGTGATGGTTGTGGGGTCATAAAGCTATGAAAAAATGCAGTGATCAGAAGAAGCAGGAGGAAAAGAGCTTCCAGGAAGCTGCTTCTGGACCCAAGACCTGAGACTTCAAATATATATTTTTACATGTATATGCACATATATGTATTGTATATATGTACATATGTGTATTATGTATTGCCAAACATTTCCAAGGAATTTACCTATAGCACTACACTTTAAGTTGAACTGTATCCTTCTCTGAGAACTAATAATTTCCTAAGTAATTCAGCACACCTAATAGAATTATCAATAATTACCTAATATCATCCGATATCATCCAATATCCTAATATTTCCCAGCTCTCAAGACCTGAAACTTTTAATGACAGAAGCCTATCAATAAGCAATAGAAAAGGTATTTCCTCAAAGTTTAGTTAGGAACTTCGATTTAAAGGTGTTGATTGTCGCTAAGTATGATAAATGTTTTGTCCTGGAATATTTTAATTTTCTAATTCTGAATTGTATTTTAAAATAAATGTGTTTGGAAGAAAAGCAAAATAAAAAAGGTGGTCATTGGATATTTTTTGCCAATCATTTTGTTATTCTTTCATTAAAATTTGATTATTATCAATATGCTTATAAATACAAGGAGTTATATATTTTATATTTTGTTGATGGTAATATGCTATTACCAAGCCTTTATTGAACAGTGACAGTGAGAGTTCCCAAGAGATCCTACAATCAAGAATCTTGGGGAAATGTCCCCATCCTTGGAAGAACATACCTACAAGTCCTTAACTGGGCATAGGTATAAAGCTGATAAAAAGAAAAAGACAGAGAAAACAATAGGAAACTTGTAATGACACCAAGAATACAAATAAATCAGCCTCACTGCCACTAAGCATTTCGAGGATGTAGATAAAGAATGAGTAAAAATTTAGGAAGCAGTCAAATCAAAAAGAAAAGATAAATATTTAAGGTGATGGCTATCTGTTACACTGATTTGATCTTTACACATTATATGATTGTATTGTTATCACATGTACACCAAAAATATGTACTTCTATTACATGTCATTTAAAATTTTAAATTAAAAAAGAAATATACAAATGTCTGTGTTACTATTTTAAATGATTTAGCTAGACAATCAGGCACAAAGAAAATGTGATTCCTAATAACACACAACCAACCAAAAAGCTGTATGGTTTTTTTTTTCTCCATTGTTCACATAAAAATTGGTGTTTAGTTTTTCGTGTGTCCCTGCTCTCTACAGACAAACCATCTTATACAACTTTGTATCTATCACATAACAAAGCAGCAGAAATGCCTTTTACATAGCGGGGACTCAACAAATATGTGTTGTCTTGCCTGGTAATAAGGACGAAAAACTTGATTTCTTTTTAACTCTTGTGACGCCAAATCTAGACTACTAATAAGATTCCCAAGAGTCCTCGAGAGCATTAACTTTTCTTTTTGAGAATTTCTGAGCTATAAAAGCAAATGAGCTCTTCATCTTTAATGAAAGGGGAATAGATGGTAAACGTATTCTCACAGTAGCCCAAGATTGCATTGAAGTGTCCCAGACTTTAAACAATGACAAAAAGTGCATTAACCACAAGATCAAGATGCCTAATCAATTTGCAAGCACATGAAAGGGCTCCAAATGATAGGTAATAACCAGCTTGACTTTGTGACCAACAAATCATGTTAGACCAATTCAATTGCTGCCTCTGACAGAGTGTCAGACCTTGTATGCAAGCAGGAAGCGACAGACATAGTATATTTTGACATCAAGGAGGCTTCTGACTCTGTTCCACATGACATGCTCATCAACAAGATAGGAAAATATGGCTTGCAGTCAGAGATGGATTAAATTGATTAGAACAGTGGCTAACTGGGAAGAGAAGGAAAGTCACAGAAGGAACAAAAACACAAGTGCAAAGCCAATATGCTGCTGCTTTGGGTCTGGATAAATTCAAGGGCTAACAAGTATAGCAGGCAGAGCTGCATATAGTTAGATGGGGAAATCTTGTTTATGGATAGAATAGCTCATGTCTTAATGGCCTTTGTTCCAACTATTGGGGCATTAGCACATATATGAATGAATGAACACTGTGTTCCAGTACTCATAAGAAAGTAATTATTTTATATTAAAGTTTTCTATCTCCAAAATATGCTACTAAAATGCGAAAAATAAATGGATGTAGTAATTTTTTGTTAAGCTATTAAGGATAAGTCTGCATCAAGGATAAATTTGACAGATCTCTCTAGATATGACAGGTAGGATGGGACTAGGAAAATAAGATGGCTAGTTTTCAAAAGAAAGAAATGGAAGAGAAAGTTGGAGGATGTAGGCCGCACGTGGTGACTCACACCTGTAATCCCAGCACTTTGGGAGGCTGAGGCAGGCAGATCACAAGGTCAGGAACTCTAGACCAGCCTGACCAACATGGTGAAACCCTGTCTCTACTAAAAATACAAAAATTAGCCAGACATGATGGCGCATGCCTGTAATCCCAGCTACTTGGGAGGCTGAGGCAGAAAAATCGCTTGAACCCAGGAGGTGGAGGTTGCACTGAGCCAAGATCACGCCATTGCACTCCAGCCTGGGCAACAGAGCAAGACTCTGTCTCAAAAAAAAAGAAAAAGAAAGAAAGTTGGACAATGTATTAAGGTGTCTAAAGGTGGGAGCAACATGAACTTCTAATCATTCTGACTATAGTCAAAAGGAACTTGAAATTAATTGGTTAAGATCTGACCCTGAATTCAGTATTTAGGGCAAGTCAACCAGTATTTTGAACTAATCAGATTTACTGGGAAAACGATCATAAAAATCTGGTCAGGAGTTGAAGATTCAACCATTACAACAAATCACCCAGTGAATAAGTCCTTACCAAGGACCAACTATGTGTCCATCACTACTAAGCACAGCTTCTGCAAAGATCTGGGACACAAAAATAAAATACCTACGAAAGATAAAACACACATATTCTAATTTTCACCTCTCTCCAACATCTATGATTTCTTTCTTTCATTTAAGCCTTCTTTCCTCTAAATATATCCCAGTCTCTTCAAAAACCTTCACCTGATTTTATCATGTGTGATGATTTTGGAAGATGTCTACAAATTTTGGGGGGACTCCTCCCATGAAAATGTGGAGCTTAATTCTTCTTCCCTTAATTGTGGGCTGTATTTAGTGACTCTGTCTAATAAATTAAACATGGCAAAATGATGGTGTGAAACTTTGGTAAGTAAGTCATAAAAGGCACAGAGGTTATTATTCATAGAAAAAAATGTTGTACTTGACAACAATAGAATTAAGAACTTCTATTTATTAAACCATATTATAAAGAAAGAGAAAAAAAAAGCCACATAATGTGAGAAGGTATCTTTAGCCATGTTATTATTCAAAGAACTTGTATCCAGAATACATACATAACTACAAATTGATAAGAAATAGACAAATCAATAAACAATGGGCCAAACACATAACTAGATATTTTATAAAAGAGAAAAATTCAAATGACCAATAAACAAAATAAGATCAGCTTCTTTGGTAATCAGAAAAAAGCAAATAAAAATTATAGCAAGATAAAACTATACAATCATTGAATTGGCTATAAGAAAAATCAGAGAAAGTCTTGTACTAAGGGCAATATAAAACATTATTAGCTAAAATTCAAAATACGCATACCCAGTGACTCAGCAATTTCACTTCTAGGTAAATATGCCATAGAAAATGGAGACATATAGGTACTAGGATACATGTGTAATAACTTTCATGGCAGTATAGATTTTTACAGCCAAAACTTTGGGGAAAATTGTTGTAGCAGCAGAATATGTTTTATTTATAAAATAGAGCAATGAAAATAAACTAATGCAATGTCCACCAACTTGGATGAATAATATAAATGTAGTGTTAAAGAAACATGACACAAAATAATATATGTATTGTGAAATTTATTTATATTAAGTTCACAAAATGCAAAACTATATAGCATTGTCCTGTGATGCATATATTGGGGATATAATTATAAAACAAAGCAATGAAATGATTACCATAAAATTCAGCATGGTTGTTACCTCTGGCAGGTAGAGAGGGAAATATTCCAGATGGGACATATGAGAAGCTTCCAGAAGGCTGGAAGCCTTCTAATTCGTGAACTGCGTAGTGGTCATGGGTCTCACTTTATAAATAATCCCATTACACTGCTTATTTGTGCTTTATGCACTTTTCTGTGTGTTATACTTCAAAATTTTTTAAAAAATTTCAACAACAATAAATTCGCAGTACAGTCCCACAAACTAACTTTAATTCCCACAACTCTATGATAATTGCTCCCTGGGTTTTTCCCCAAGAATCCCATAAAACAGTTAAGAAGACATACATACTCTGCTTATCATGTTTCATTCAGTTGCAAATATTCATTAAGCAAATATTAATTGACTGCCTACTATGTGACAGGCACTGTTCTAGGCATTTGGAATTATAGCAGTGAAAATGTAAAGAAAAACCTCTGCTTTCACTCATCAAATTTATATTCTAAGTTTAAAATTAAAAAAATTACTTTTAGCAGTTACAGTTAAAAGACTAAATATAATCTAGTCTCAGGAAAGACAGCATCCAGGGATCCAAACAGCATCCCGACTTGCAGTCTCCATCTCTCTATCTCTCACTTGGCTTAAAGTTGTATTTTGGCCTCATTCCCTTAGGCCCATCCATAAGTTAAAGGACATCACCATAATTAGATTTGTAACCACATTCTTTCAGCTTGCACTACAAGAGGGAAAAAAATACCATCTGTCCCCAGTATCTATATATATAAATCCCCAGGAAAAACCTCTGATTGGTCACTTTAGGATCATGATTTCACTGAGGAGCCAATCACTGAAGCCAAAATAATGGTGTACTATGATGGGCCAAATCTGGATCTTAAACCTATTCTGGAGATCAAAGAAATCTGCTGCTGAAACTGATAGCCTTACTATACTGGCAAAAGCAGGTGAGAGGAATTTTGAAAAGAAATAGTGCTGAAATTAGAATTGATTAGGTAGTGCTGAGTCAACAAAATAGTTGATGTATTCTCCAATAACTAGACATCATGGAGATCAAAGCAGGCTATTTTAAGGGCAATCATAAAAGAAAAGAAATAAAAGAAAAGAAACCATAAGTAAACTGCAAAAGGACCACAGAAAGGAATAGTTATTTCTAGCTGAAGGAGTAAGAAGAGACTCACAGACCTGCACCCATCCTCCTTCAGCCGACAGGGCTGGGTCTCAAATCCACCCCAAAAGAGTCCAGGAGAACATTTGATTCAGCATTAAAGAAGCACCAGCCTCAGGGGAAGGCTGAGGTGATGCTAGCTGTCCTGACGCATTCTGAACAGAATAAGTGACAGCAGAACCCATGACATGAGGATGATGTTCCAGGAAGGCAGCCCCATCATCTGTGTCAGGAAGCAGGCCCAGGATTTAATCATCCTTATCTGCTTCACCAAGATTAAAGACTGCTTTCCTTAACCAAGCTGAGGGAATGCGAGTTTATAAAACAGTCAATAAAGAACAATGATGCAGCCAGAGACAGAAAGCTGGAGAGCAGGGAAGAAAATAAGTGCTCTGAGTTGAAGCTCTCTGTCCCTAAGTCAACATTTCAGAAAGCCCTTCTTTATTCCTCGTAAATGGTTTCGTGGATTTCCAGCAACAGGGCTCTGCTTTCCCGTAGGATAGGCTCCCCTGAAATTTTGGAGCTCTATTACTGGAATTTCAACCTATTGATTTAAGGAAACTTTACACAATGTAGTTACCTTTTTCAGACTCTGTGTTTGAACTGTCATTCATTCTTCATATTCTAGAATCGACCTAATTATAAGAAGAAATTTAAAATAAATCCCTATATTACCTCTCTTGTCCCCAGACTTCGGTAGGAGTCTCTAAAATCAACTACAATGCTGTGATAGAAATTTAAAATGTCCACACCCTGACATCAGCCCTTTCCTTAGACAGACTTAAAGGTGACACATTCCACAGCCAGCCCACCTTCCCTTCTTGACTTCTCCTTGTGTGTACACAAAACTGTCTCCCAATCTTACTGGACTGTGTTTTCTTTATCTTTGCATTTCTTGAACTCATAACATAATCTTGAGCTCATAGCATAAACCCTCTACATAATGATTAACTGATAATGCTTTAAAGTTAAAGAATAAATGATTCTGCTGCCATCACTTATCTTTTCAATATCCATTAGAATCAGAGAAAACCCTTACAAATATAATGATAACTGCATTGTGAATCAGACGACCAAATTAGTATATTAAAGGGATTGAGGCTAGTTACGGGGAGATAGGCACATAGCAATTAAGAGCATGGAATCCAGTATCAGATACTTCTAAGTTCAAATATTAGTAAGCTCTTTAAACTCTTTGAGCCTCAGCTTCCTATGTATAAAATGGACAGAACACCCTTCTCTCAGAATTATTGTGGGGATTCAGTGAAATAATGTATGTGAATACGATAAACTTGCATGTTACTAAGCCTTCAACAAACAGTGGTGTGTGTGTGTCCTTTCCCACAAATCCCACTCCCTCAGTAATTAAGTTCATTCTCATATCCAATTTGAAGACTTTAATGACTCAACATTACAAAGGATATTTGCATTTTAAAGGAGGATAATGAAAAACTAATCCATAGTAGCCACTAGCAGATAGCCATTCCTTTCTGGTGTTTGGAGACCCTGCTTACAGCCTCTCAAACAGGAACACCTAACACCTACAGAATACACATTTGTTTGAAGGACATCATTTACAACATTGACTATTTATTGGGACATAAAGCAAGTCTCAATAAAATTTAAAATGATGAACTCATGCAGATTATATTTATAATCATGTTGTAGTTAAATGCAGATTATATTTATAACCATGTTGTAGTTAAACTAATACCGATGACAAAAATACAGCTAGCAAAAAATATACATTTTAGAAAGTAAGACGAGTGCCTCTAACTATATGTGTCAAAAAAGAAATCATAATGACAAATGTTTTTAAATGTGTGTGTACTGAATACTAACAAAAACACTACATCGGAAAACTGTGTAATACAGATAAAGCAGATATTAGAAGGACATTTACAGTCTTGATGTGTATGTGAGAAAAGAAAGGTGTGTGAAAACTAATGAGCATCCATCTGACCCAGATCCTTTTTCAGAGAAGGACTCGCTGCCTGGTGGTAGGTGGTGTAGTCAGCAGACAATCGTCAGCTGTCAGCTCCTACGGGGGCTGCCTCAGCTGCAGAGAGCCACTTATCTTAAGGCCACGCTCTTCCTGAGCTGTCTTGTATCTAATAACTGAGTAAGGGGGTGCTTAAAGGCCTAGTGCAAGACTGAGAACCCAAGACAGGACTACTTCAATAGGAAATATTGGCAACCAGAGTTCCCCACCAAGTTGGCCAAGGTTTGTGTGAGCTGCATCGCAGTTCAGCTTCTCCCTGTGCCGTAAGTCAGCTTCCTCTCATTTTGCACCACCAACATCACCTCAGTGTCTGCGTTGAAGATTCTAATCTGGGAAACCATCTCAAATTAGATAAAGTACAACACACAAAGCAAATAAAAGTTATAAATGAAATAAAGTTATAAATGAAAATAATTTAAAAATGACTAGAAATGACTGAAGAAAACAAACTTTCAATAGCAATGATTAACAGTCTTCTGAAATGACTAATAAACTATAAACTTCTAGTATGATTTATTGAAAAAATTAAGAGAGAAAACACAATTAGCAATACTACGAACAGACAAGGGAATATCATAACAGAGGCTAGAGACATGAAATGGATAATAAAAAGATATTAAAATCAACTCCCTTCCAAGTATCTTTTAAAAATTATAACAAATGTGTATAGTCCAGGAAAAAAAAAAATGTAACATATCAAACAAAATCAAAAAACATTTGGAAATCTCAATAGCCCTATAGCCATTTCAGTGAATGAATCAGTAAATTTTAAAATTTTCCGAAGATGGCTGAATAGGAACAGCTCCAGTCTCCAGCTCCCAGCGTGAGCAACATAGAAGACAGGTGATTTCTGCATTTTCAACTGAGGTACTGGGTTCGTCTCACTAGGGAGTGCCGGACAATCGGTGCTGGTCAGCTGCTGCAGCCCGACCAGCGAGAGCTGAAGCAGGGCAAGGCATCGCCTCACCTGGGAAGTGCAAGGGGGAAGGGAATCCCTTTTCCTAGCCAGGGGAACTGAGACACACAACACCTGGAAAATCAGGTAACTCCCACCCCAATACTGCGCTTTACCAAGGGTCTTAGCAAACGGGTACACCAGGAGATTATATCCCACACCTGGCCGGCTGGGTCCCACACCCATGGAGCCTCCCTCATTGCTCGCACAGCAGCCTGCGATCTAATGGCAAGGCAGCAGTGAGGCTGGGGGAGGGGCACCCGCCATTGCTGAGGCTTAAGTAGGTAAACAAAGCCCTGGGAAGCTCGAATTGGGTGGAACCCACAGCAGCTCAAGGAGGCCTGCCTGTCTCTGTAGACTCCACCTCTGGGGACAGGGCACAGCTAAACAACAACAACAAAAAAAAAGGCAGCAGAAACCTCTGCAGGCGCAAACAACTCCGTCTGACAGCTTTGAAGAGAGCAGTGAATCTCCCAACACGGAGGTTGAGATTGAGAAAGGACAGACTGCCTGCTCAAGTGGGTCCCTGACCCCTGAGTAGCCTAACTGGGAGACATCCCCCATTAGGGGAAGACTGACACCGACACCCCACACCTTACACGGTGGAGTACACCCCTGAGAGGAAGCTTCCAAAGCAAGAATCAGACAAGTACACTTGCTGCTTAGCAATATTCAATCGTCTGCAGCCTCTACTGCTGATACCCAGGCAAACAGGGTCTGGAGTGGACCTCAAGCAATCTCCAACAGACCTACAGCTGAGGGTCCTGACTGTTAGAAGGAAAACTATCAAACAGGAAGGACAACCACACCAAAACCCCATCAGTACATCACCATCACCAAAGACCAGAGGCAGATAAAACCACAAAGATGGGGAAAAAGCAGGGCAAAAAAGCTGGAAATTCAAAAAATAAGAGCGCATCTCCCCCTGCAAAGGAGCGCAGCTCATCGCCAGCAACGGATCAAAGCTGGTCAGAGAATGACTTTGACGAGATGAGAGAAGAAGGCTTCAGTCCATCAAAATTCTT
>NW_016816274.1:23450-27728 GCF_001698545.2 Rhinopithecus bieti
AAAGTATATGCAAAATATTTGATCAAATGTCATATTTAAGATCTTTACCTTCTTCACCAGAAATAAGACAAGGATTTCCACTGTCACCATTTAATTTGGCATGGTATCAGAGATCTAAACCAATGCAGTAAGATAATGAAAAGAAATAGAGTTTATAAGAATTTGAAAAGAAAAATGAAAACTGTATCTATACACAGATGGCATGACTGTATATGTATAAAGTTCAAAAATAGTCTACAGATAAATTCTTTAAAATGATATGTGAGTTTAACAACATTGCCAGATACAAAATAAATTTGTGGAAACAACTAGTATTCAACATATCAGAGTAAACTATTAGAAAATAAAATTTTGAAGATGATGTCATTCATCATAGCATCAAATCTAGAAGCAAATTCAAAAATATCTATGCAATACTTTAACAAATACTGTATATTTTGATATAAACTTTATTGAGCTACATTAAATAAATGGAGAGGTATATTGTGTTTATGGATTAAAATACCACTAAAAATGTCCATTATATTCAAACTGATTTATAGATTTAATGCAATGCCATACAATATCCTATTAAGGTTATTTGTACAAAACTTGAAAGCATGTTCTAAAATTTACATGGAAATGTAAATAGGCCAAGGATAACCAAGACATTCTCAAAGAAGAAAAACAGGTTGGGAGAGCTCCCTTTATTGTACATTAGGCTTATTTTTAAACTATAGTAACAAAATGTGGGTAAACAGATGGAATAAAGAACAGAAAAACAAATTTACCTATAATGGACACTTGATAGATGACAGAGGTGGCATTGCAGAGAAGTGAGAAAATGACAGATATTACAATGAATAGTTTTTAGACTGCTGAGTATTGATACAAAAAGACAAAAAATTGGACCCTTTCCTCATTTTATATACAACCATCAGGTCCAGGTAGATTAAAGACCTACATGTGAAAGATAAAATTATAAATGTTGCACAAGATAATTCCTCAGAAGTTCCGATTAAAAACATAGTTTATTAAATAAGACACAAAAAGTGCTATCCATTAAGAAAATTACTAATATTCTAAAGTCCATTAAAAATTTGAGCTACATTAAAATTAAGAACCCAGCCAGGCATGGTGGCTCATGCCTGTAATCCCAGCACTTTGGAAGTCCAAGGTGGGAAAATGGCTTGAGCCTAGGGGTTAGAGACCAGCCTGGGCAATATAGTGAGATTCTGTCTCTACAAAATAAAAATAAAAATTAGCCAGGCCTGGTGGCATGTGCCACCCAGTTACTCAGGAGGCTGAGGCAGGAGAATCACTTGAGCCCGGGAGGTTGAGGCTACAGTGAGCTGTGATTACACCACTGTACTCTAGCCTAGACAACAGAGCCGGACCCTCTTTTGAAAAAAAGAACATGTATATATATTTTATATATAAAATGTTAGGACCTCATATTTATCAAGTCACCACAAAGATAATAAAAGACAAGTTCAGATTTGTAGGTGTTTGTAGCAAAACAACTAGAAAATCAAGATATATAAAAATTTTCTATGAATTCATAAGAAACTGACTGTCCATTTTTTAAAACAGGTAAATGGGTTGAATAGCAACCTACATGAATTAATTCTAAATAGTCAATATATATATATAAAAGTGGTGAAACACATTAATACTCAGGAAAATGAAAACTAAAACTATATTAAAATGCCATGACACACTCAATACCATTGCACATCACACTTACTAGGCAAAAGGTAAAAAGTCTGGTACTACCAAATATTGATGAGGATGTCAGGAGAAGGAGCACACTAAACATGGTTAATGGAATGAGAGACGTTTGTCATTATCTAGTAAATTACAGATACCTGACCTATAACCCAGTAATTTCATTTCCAGGAATATACCCTACAGAAACTCTTACATATGTGTACCAGGATACTCGAATAAACACTCAAGTAAAAACATTATTCATAATAGCTCTAAACTGGAAACAGCCCAAATGTCTATTTAGAGTAGAATGAACAAGTAAATTGCAATGTATTCACGCAATAGAATACTATACAGTGGTGAAAATGAACTACAGGTGCACCCAACATTATGGATAAATCTTATAAACATAACATTGAATAAAAGAAGTTAAGATTTTGAATAGATATAGATATAGAAATGGATATACACAGAAGGATTATATTCTATAAAACTGAAAAACAGGAAAAATTATATTGTTTAGTCACACATATGAAGAGGATAAAACTATAAAGAAAGGACTCACAAAAGACAAACATGTTTCTACCTAGGGAGGAAGGAGATGATAACACTGGAAGATGCATGAAGGCTTCTGGAGTGGTTGTAATATTCTATTTCTTGAGGAGGGTGGTGCTTACTCTTGCATTGCTTTTTGACTCTTTGTTAAACTATACACGTGTATTTTATGTAATTGTTCTGGATTTATATTTCACAGCTTTAAAAAATCAGTGACAGTGGTCATAAAAAATCAGTAACAATAAAATGAATGGAAGATAAAGATATGAAAGCAGTAACTGTAAACAACTTTTTAAGAAGTTTATCTTTAAAGAGATGGTTAAAGACAGAATAGCTGGTGCAGAAGGTGGCATCAGAGGTGCTATTTTTTTAAGAGAGAAATAGCTGATCATATTTAAGGATTTATTAGAAGATGTCAGTATTCAAAGAGACGTTAAAGATACAGGAGATCAAGAAGATGAATGATAACGTGATCCTTGAGAAAGCAAGAAGTCATAGAAGCAGAACCTAAATGTAACAGAAGAGAAGGAGGAAAGAATGGATGCCATGAAAGTAGTTTTGTAAGTTCAGGCCAGCTATCTGATGGCTCCATTTAATCTGCTATGAAGTGAGATGTGCTCCAAAAACTAGCCCTCTTGGCAGTAAGAGGCTGATGGTACTTTTTCTCTCTCCTGCTCCAGCTTGCTGGGTTGAAGCCTCTTGCTGCAAAGCCCAGTGGCAGCTATGCAGATGATACCCAGTGCAGATGCCATCAAGGCCACCAATGCCAGCATTAAGGACATTGCAGCACTGCCAAGAGTTCCGCAGCTATCCTCCGTAGTTGCCAAAGCTGCATGCACCAAAGCTGCAGGAGACTGCTGACTCAAAGCCCATACAGATTTTAATACCCACTGGTTGTTTTATTCAGCTCATCATATTCAACCCATGAGAACAGCCAGAGAGTGTCCACAGTTCCCTCTGACCATATCCTGTACATCCCTCAGTGATTTCTTTGGGCTGTATCTGGTGCAGGAATCTCCAAACGCAGTGTTTCTCAAAATGTATGTATGTAATCCAATAAACATGAGGGGAACTGAGATTCTACATCATTAACAGGTTCTCAGGTAGCCATAACACTCCTGGTTCCCAAACCACACCCCGAGCAGCAAAGCCCTAGGTACTTCATGTAAAAAGGCCTGCAAGGCTCACTGTATCTACCCACATAACAATCAAAACATGTCTGAATTATAGATAAATATAGCTTGGGTTCAAGCAGGGACAGCCTGCAAGACTACCGACCAAGTGGATGATTAGCACATCTGTCAATCAAAGCTAATTGAGTACCTTCTATGTATCCCACTATGTGGGATGCAGCCAATTAGTGGGTATTGTCTCTGCCTTTGTTGAATTTATCTTTGACTCAGTGAGAGGCAGCAAGATAATTGAAAAGTACCAAGAGTACTAGGGGCACGCAAACTAAAAATAGAGTATTCTAAGCACAGTCCTGTGAAACTGTACATGAGTTCTTTATATCTTTCACTTGATGACATATTATCAAATTCTTTGGAGTAACTTGAACAAACTCCATGGAACAAGAAATCATAGCCATTCTTTACATATTGGTTTCTCCCAGGTACAGTTAACTAAAGGAAAAGTTGCCCTGTTAGTAAGTGATGGTAATATATCTATGGAGTTTATAGCTTTCATTTTGTGATGCTTTACCCAAAATGCATTCGAAAACTACTTTTACTTACTCAAAAATACTCTTTCTCTCTAGAGTAAAAAAATAAGGAACTTCCAAGTTAAGAAGATGAACAACTGGTGATATTCGGTTTTGTTCTACCTCACTTTGGCAAATCAAAAGGTGTTCACAAAAAAATTAGAAAATCTAATGAAAATAGACTTCCTGAAAAGTTTTTAATTTCAGGTCCAGAAAAGGAATTCTACAGGTAGCCAAGGATCAACAGATAAACCATAAAGGGGCCAAATTCTGGCCAAATTCATCAGACTACCCTTTCACAACATGGAAGAAGAAACAAGAAAAAAAAAAAAAAA